>NC_133785.1:5456111-5457805 GCF_003597395.2 Chelonoidis abingdonii | reverse complement strand
CACTAGGGGAGTGATTAAGAACTGGTTCAGAGGCAAGCAATAGCGCCCTGAACCTACCCCAGAGAAGAGAAAGCGCGAGACCCAGCAGAACAGTACCGGCAATTTGCCACACAGCCCTGATTCAGAAAGGCATGCAAGCACATACTTAACTTCAGGAAGACTACTCGCATGCTTAGGCTCAAGCGACTTGCCCATGATCACATAAGACATTCCTAGCAGAACCAGGAACTCAGCCCAGATCTCAAGTCCAAGTCCTGTGTCTTAACCACAAGATCAGCTTTCCTCATCCTTTAAAAAGGGTACAATGTTACTACTATAACAACCTATCTACGTACTGTGCAGCTGAATGGGGTACTTCATGATCCTGACAGTAGAGAATCCAACAAGAGCATCACTCCAGATCTATTTCTTACTAACAGAGGGGAACGTTCTAAAACATGAGAATAATAGGACAGACTAGTGATCAAGAGCTTCTATACTGTCACTGAACTCAACAACATGCAACAGAGAAGTAAAGTTTATTAGGTTCCAGAAACCACCTTTGGGGAAAAGGGGAATACAGAATTACTTAAATGAGAAAACATATTAAAATCCACAAGTATGGACAAAGTAAGGATAATCCTAAAAGACAAATAATAAAAGGTGCAGCCAACCCAGTACAACTTCTCTCCAAGACAATAATAAAAGTAAGAAATGTAGCTTCACAATGGACTGTTCAGAAATCAAAAGGTTAAAAAATTACTATAAATAGAGAAGGGGAAAAGAACTAAACAAGAATATTGAAAATCACAACCGTGGGGACAGAAGTGGCCAAACAGATATAAAATGAGTCTGTGCAAGACAAAGGTGTTAAGAAAAATAAGAAGATCCCTTATAAATGCATCAGGGAAAAATATCAGAAAAAAATTAGAAAAATGAAAAAAGGATGAAAATGAATATTTAAATGTGGCTATTTAAACTATTTTTTAAAATCTGTCTAAAATTTTTTGTTTTGTTTGTTTAAATGGTATTGTACAAGAACAAAGGGTTTAACTAGGAATAATGAGATGAAATTGAAATTAAAAATTTAGGATGAACATCACCAACAACTCCTGTTAGCAGATTCTTAAGTGAAATAGTAGAAGCTTCAGCAAATGGTACATTTTAAAACAGAGTGGGCTCAGATGCAGAAAAATATACTATAAGGAAAAATTCTGAACTTGCAGAAGGATGGGCTAGACAATCTAAAAGCTATGATTCTGTGATTCACAGAAATCTAAAAAGGAACAACAATCTTTGCATGGTTAGAGTCCAAGGATGTCAAAGTGCTTTACTAACACAAGTGAATTAAACCTAATCATTTTTGTAAATGATTAGGGGTATGGAACAGCTGCCATATAAGAAGAAATTAATAAAACTCGATTTTTCAGCTGGGAAAAGACACAATTAAGGGGTGATATGATAGAGGTCTATAAAATCATGACAGGTGTGGAGAAAGTAAATAAGGGAATGTTATTTACTCTCTCAGAACACAAGAACTAGGGGCCACCAAATGAAAATAATAGGCAGCAGGTTTAAAACAAACAAAAGGATGTATTTCTTCACACAATGCACAGTCAGCCCATGGAACGCCTTGTCAGAGGATGTTGTGAAGACCAAGACTATAACAGGGTTCCAAAGAGAACTAGATAAATTCATGGAGGATAGGTCCAACA
>NC_133785.1:5382607-5455024 GCF_003597395.2 Chelonoidis abingdonii | reverse complement strand
TGTTGGACTGTCTCTGAGGCCTCTCTGCACAGTCTGCACCTTGGGTCCTCTCTAGTGTGGTAGACCCCTGCTTCAATGGATCTGGTGCTCAGTGCCTGTTTCTGTGCTGCTATGATCAGTGCCTCAGTGCTGTCTTTCTATCTCAGAGAATAGTTAATAATAAAAACTATTCTGATTGCTTGCTTGCTTAACACTTTGCAATTTATAAATTCAGCATTAATACTGAGCTTCTCTTCTATCATCGATGACAATGGAAAATGAGCATCATCACTCAGACAACTAAACACCAACCCCATCACATGCTGTGTCATTACTCAAGCTTCTTCTGAAATGTCTGTATCTCAGATTATTGTAGCTGATTTCTCAGAGCTCAGGATCATATTCATTAAAAAATTTCCTAAGACAAACATGTATATAAAACAATATTTGCTGCATTTTATCAGTATTGAGGGCAGATCTACAGACATTTAGAACTGCCTCAGCCTACACAGGACAAAGCGTGGCTCCAAAGGGGAACTGTGCCAGAAGCTAAGCCACAGCATTGCTGGCAGCACTTAGTTGATTGCCTGGCCCCATCCTCTCCCACCAGCTTCTGCAGGCTCTTTACTTGCTGACTGTGGCAGCACTGGCAGAGAGGGATGGAGACTGCTACGGGCTGTTACAAAGGGGTCTGTGATCAACTGTTCTCCATGTCCACTGAAGACAGGACAAGTAGTAAATGGCTTAATCTGCAGCAAGAGTGGTTTAGGTCAGATATTAGGAAAAACTTTCCAATTCTAAGGGTACTGAAAGCTCTGGAATAGGCTTTCAAGGAGGCTGAGGAATGCCCATCACTGGAGGTTTTTATGAACAGGTTGTACAAACAACTGTTAGGGATGGCCTTAGTGCTGACTCAGAGCAGGGGGCTGGACTTGATGACTTCTTGAGGTCCCATCCAGCCCTACATTTCTATGAAATCTGAAAACATTCAGCAGGAAGGACCGATACACATATCAGCTTATTCTTTTTTTCCTTCCCTATTGCCTGCACCTAAGGTTTTGCAAGCTATGGCCCAAGAACAAGGACAGCTAATGAGTTAAGTGCTAGAAAAAGATAACATACAAAACTACAGTTGCTATGTCTGTCCTTTCCTGGGGACTAAGAGAGGAAAGACAAGAGGGAGGGGAAGCTCAAGATCAGGGAATAGGGTGATGTTAGGTTTCAGCAGAAAAGAACCACCAGCTGGGAGGATGTGATTAGCTTCTGCGAGGTTCCAAAGTCTCAGAGATAAGGGGGCAAAGTTGTGGTGAATCCAGCCATTGATATCGGTATTCACTGGGGGAAAAACATCCCAGTAAAGTCTGTAGATATTGTATCGTTATACAAACCTGAGGTGAAATAGCAAGACCTCCCAGTGGATCACCATCCAAGATATCAGTTCCAGCGTTATAAATGATAATGTCTGGCCTCGATTCATTTAATGCCCCTTCCACATGTGTTTGTACCTTCTGAAGATATTCTGTGTCCTCTGTACCCCAGTCCAATTCAACCTTCCGCTTTATGGCTCCTAAAAAAAATTGGTTTAATGATACTGAATCAAAGAAACAAATGACCATGCTGTGAAGGAAAAAGCAAGACTCAGACAGAAGCAAGATGAAAAGCATAAAGATTATAATTTATGAACATTGTGAAAATATACATAATTTCATAAGATTTTAACTTAACTTTTAACTTCAAAACATTTTAGCAATCTTTCTTTTCACTTCCAGCAAAAAAAAAAAAAAAGCTGCAGCTAAATTAAATACTACAACCTGGGAACATTTTTACATTTAAAAGACAAAAAAAAATCAGGCATAATGAATAAAAGAGAACATAATACAGAGGGACTATTATTGAATAAAAGTAATCTCCATTTACATTTATCCCATAAATATTCAACAACTGGGAAGGAAATCAGTAAAAAATATCATCAAACTGACAAGACACTAAAGCCTGAAAGTAGTAAAAGAAAGATGTAAAGAAAATTTAATTGCAGTGTAGGACAAGTGCTGGCATGAAAAGCTGGTAAGACAAAGATCATTAAGATAAATTATTAATATTTATTTGTATTACAGCAGCACCCAGAGGCTACAATCAGAATCAGAGTCCCTCTGTGCAAAGTGCTGTATGGATGCCCAAAACTGCTTACCATCAAATATCCTTATCTTGTAATCAGGTGTGTTGGCAAACACTAATTCATGCTAATTGCTTATTTTGATGTCAGCAGGATTTTGTATGGGTCAGCCCCCGCAGATCTGATTGTGAGAGTGCGGCTTAATTGAAGTCAAATAACTACAAATGGGTGGAGCAAAACATCGGAAGAAATGCCGGATCGTGGATGAGGGTAAGAGAAAGGACACAAGATTCCATAGCCTAGCTATGTGCACTGAGAGTTTTGAATAACTTACAAATACATTAAAATACAAATAGAGAAATCAAATCCATTTCAGACTTCCTTCAGGGTAGGGACTGTGGCTCATTATGCTGTAGGTGCTGTAAAAAACACACTGGAGCTTCTACCTCCACTGAATAAAAACAAAAAATACAATGATAGATAATTTGTCCTAATAATCTTCATGAGGCTCATTGTTGCATTCCAGTGCACATCCAGCTTTGTAGTTGTTCTGTGTCTTTCCATCTTTCTTTTACTCCTTTCATATTTCTGCTTCCTTTGATATTATTCTTCATGATTTCTGCTCTTGTTGTTACATAAATATTCATAAAATTGTGCACAGCTGTACTCATACATACAACTATGGACAATACTTAGCTCATATTCAGGGGAAACAATACAACAGCTGGATGGAGTTTAAAAAGAGGAGGGGAAACAATTAGTAGAGAAAGAAAGATAAGTGTGGTTTTGATTAAACCATTAAATGTCAGTTCTGACAATCATGGACCCATGTCCCACAGCTCTCAGGTACCATGTCCTCATCTTCAGCAAACACAACCTAAGATTACAATGTTTAATTGCTTACTGCATATGTTGCCGCCAAGTTCAAAGTAGCTCAAGTGACATTTTGGGGTGTGTTAACATGCAAGGTTTCTCTGGTTCAAACTCTCTCTCTCTAATAAGAAATTAATGCTAATACTTCTATAGATCTTAAGGAAGGCTGCTATCAATAGTCCCATTTTACAAAAGGGAAATGGAGGCAAAAAGAGGTGGCATGACTGTTTTAAAGTCATACATTGACTTAATACCAGAACTGAAAATGGAACCCAGTCAGGGGTGCTGGAACAATTTATATAGTGGGAATGTGGAGAGCCATAGAACCCAACTGTAAACCTTGTACATGATAGGAACCACGTGGAACCAGGGAGAGCAGCAGCACTCCCCAGTACCCTTAGTTCCAGCACCAATTAACCCAGTGGTTTTGACCTGGAGTCTTCTGCATCAGCCACAAGACTATCTTTTCCTTATCTGTCCCTGAAGTGTTTGCTTTCCTTCTTTTTTCTCTCACACCTGCTTCTTCTCTCCCCTGCCCCCTTCCTCACTGTCCCTCTCTGACTTTTCTCCCCCAATCTTTCACACTGATCCTCTTCTCACAACAGTCCAATCCCTCTCCACTCCTTTTCGTCAACACTTTCTCTCCCAAATTTCTTAGTAATTTCATTGATCCTGTCTCCCTCATACCATAGCTGCTCCCATGGGATGTGTTGCTGCTTAGAGCTAAGTAATAGCAGTGCTGGCCTCCTACTCCTCCCCACTGCATCATACCAGAATCACAGTGGGGTGAGGGAGCCTGCAAAGAGAGCAGTGAGTAAAAGAGGGAAGAGTCACCAGGACAACTAAGGATGCTAAAGGCATGAGTCTAGGAAGAGTAAGGTTCAAGTCCCTGTTCCTCCACAGACTTTTTGTGTAACTTTGGGCAAATCACTTAGCATCTTGGTGACTTGGTTCCCCAACTGTACAACTGGGGCAATAGCTCTTTCTAACTTCACCAGGTTGTTGTAAAGATAAATACAAACAAGACTGCAAAGCACTCAGATACTACAGTAACAGGGACCATACAAGTATGATATACTTCTGGGGGGATTCTGCGTGCCTGTGAGCCTGTAGAGAATGCTCCCCCTCCCCATGGATTTCTTGCGTTTCCCTGCAGAAAATGGCAGGCAAGGAAAGGGAAGCTGCACAAGGGTGGAGGGCAACCATGAGTGAAGTTTTTTGGTAGGGATTCCCCCCTCCAAACAGAGGCGAGGCATGGGGGGCACATGGGGTTATATGCCACTGCCCCCAGGAGCAGAGCTGCCCAGCTTAAGGAGGCTGTCTCTCAGCTCTGCTGACTCTACAGCTGAACGCCTCCTCCTAGGTCCTAGTGCTAGTCGTGCTCCCCTTCTGTGTGCTGGGAGCCTTCCTGTTTTCTGTGCAACACTGAGTGCTCATGGTGGGACTGGGTAAAGGGGTGGAGGTGGAATAGGGCAGAGAGAGGGAGGAATGTGGGAGTGAGGGGTGGGGGATGGAGAAGAAAACGGGATAGGGGAATTGTGGGGGGGAGCAGAAACCTGGCATGCTGCATCCCCTTGGCAGCAGCTGGGGCTCCCCCATTAAGCAGGCCCATCAAACCCTCATTCTGACAAGCCCTACTCCCCTACGCGTGGACCCTTCCAATGAGCCCCCCACACCCAGACCCCCACCCCACTGAGCCCCAACCAGCTGCACCTGGACCCTCACCCCATCAAGCCCCATTCCCCCAGCACCCAGACCCCCCCCACTGAGCCGCTCACACCCAGACTCCCCCCACCAAGGCCCATGTCCCCACACCCAGACCTGCCCCCAAACCCCAATCACCTTTACCTGGATCCACTGCAGGCTCCCATTGCCCCTGCACCAAGAACCCCCACAACGAGCCTCTGTGCATCCAGATCTCCCACTGAGTCTCCCGCATCCAGATTGCCCCACACAGAAACGTCTCACCCCACACCTGGATCCCTCCACACTAAGCCCCTCCACATTTGGACTGAGGCTGGACTGAGCCTGCCCACCCACACCTGGGGCGCCTGTTGCAGAGGGGCATGACCCCGGGGTGTTTCTGGGGCAGGCCCAGCTCTTGCACTGTGTCAGGGTCAGGTACAGCCTCACTGCCAAGTCTCTCTACTGGAGGAGGTGGGGGCTTCAGGATGATCTCCTACCTCAATGCCACCAGTGGCCTGTGCTCCCCACTGCCATGTTGGAGCCACAGTTATTTATTGACAAATAAAATGTGCAGAATTTTGCAGAATTTTAGAATATTGTGTGCATAATTTTATGGCACAGAATTCCCTCAGGAGTAATGATAGATAGAGGAAGAAAACTTAGCTGACTGCTCAGAATACGCAGGAGTAGCTTCTAGTAGTGAGGAAGAGGAGCTGAAGGGGAAACTTTTCCCATCTGGATTATGAGTCACATTTCAATTGGCAGAACTGAGAGCACTACCCGCAGGGGGACAGCATCTGATTGGACATGTATGGCTGGTATGACTAAGAGTCTTTGTATTTTCCATCTCAGCAAGATAATACCAAGCCAGGTAGAAACAGAAGTGTGACAAATTTAGCAATTGTCTTTATTTTCAGAGGATCTGGGGTGAAACTCATCTCATTGCAGAGAGAGCCTGTGCCTTCCACATGGTTTAAGGTATATATTCATGGCCTAAAAATAACTGAACTTAAATGGACCATTTATACTAGGATGACTGTCACCTTTTAGGTACTGTACACACACTTATTTCATAAAAGTCTTACAATTAAGCAACATGCAAAATGTTAACAGGATACTAATGCAAGTTTGATATGCTTAGTTAATAAAACAAAAAGGCAGCATGAATTGAACAAAGGACCACGCAGCAGGAAATGTAGAGTAGCAAACAACAATTCACACAATATTTTCTAAATACAGCTATTAAAACTACAGAAGGGTTGCCATTTAAAATCAACAAACGTGCTCCATTTTTATGGAAAAGTTATAAATGAATTACACACTCCATATATTAGAACACATTGCTATTTGATAAATAAGTATAGGAATGCACTGACCAATTTGGTTTAACTTCATCTGTTAGTAATTTTTTCTCTTGGTAGACATGATGTACCCTGGACAAACATTTTTGATGTAATACTTTGAAATGTGTATGCTATCATGTAAACATTGGAGTTAAGTATTCGAAAAATAAAGAAAGATGTAGTGTGTTGCATGTGTTCCTTGTCAATCATCCAAATTAAGAAAGTATGCTATTTATCAGAGTGACAGTTATATTAAAAAAAATTAAGCAGAAAGAAAGAAAGTACACACTGCACTCTGACACTGTAAACAAATCAAGCCTGCCACAGACATTTGCATCTTATCAAACTGAATCAGAAGATCAACCCAACTTTAGGCTTCTTCCCTTTTAATTTAAATAGCCAGTTAATTCATTACGAGAGGCCACCATAATTAAGGGAAACCTCATGGTGAAACACCAAATACCCTGTGTCTAACAGTTGGAGTGAGAGTATTCTACTTCTTTTCAAAATGCTTACAGGGTATTCAGAGGTTACTCATTTTCTAAAGGTTTGTTATATAAATAACAATTCTGCAGGGAACATGATCCCTAGTTACGCAGAGTTAGCTAATCCTGAATGAACCATTTGTTAAAAAATGTTTAGTCTAATGAAAACATATAAAAAATTCTAAGTAGTGACAGTTGTCCTTAAATCAATAGCAAGTCTAGCCAATTTGGATATTTTGCATGGTCTCTTGAATGGGTTACTAACAAGACCAGCTAATGCTGTCACCTTACATTTCAGAAGTTCATCCACTACTAAGAAGACCTAAAATAAGTCTAAAGATTTTTTTGTGATGATTAATGAACACTTAATGAATTTTCAGGTACCATTACAGGAAGGATTCTATTGCTTTTTGGTGAACTTGTCATTTTAAAAATCAACATGTTGGTCAATTATAAATGTAGTGAAATTCCCAAATAAAACCAAAACAAAACCACTGCTTTGCACAGCAAGCTGTACATAGTTGAATTCCTCTAATAACATCTGGAAGAAACATTACTTCTCATTAGCGGTCATGATATACTACTCTTCATAGAAGTTTCAACTAGTGCTTCAACCGCCCCATCTGAACGGTCCTGTTATGGGATATGCCTGCCCTGCACTGGACTGGAGGGGGTTAACCCCACGCTATGGAGTGAGGAAGCCACGGCCCCTTACACCTCCTGGGCATGCTCTGACTGGAACCACAGTATAAGAGGGAGCAGTTCAGGTCAGTCTGGACTGACCTCTGATGAGAGCAGATGTGTGCTGAAAGTTCCTGCTAGGAGACTGCCGAAGCCACCAGATGCCAATGCCAGCCAGGATTGTACCTCTACCAAACCCCAGCCAACTGCTGAGCCCAATGGAGACAAGGCCGCAATTGCTGAGGGACCCCCTGCATTGGAAGAAGGGGTAGGAAGTGACCATGGGAATGGTACAGTAGTGACAGGTGACCAAGACTGAGCAGCGAGATGTCAGTTCCCTGGGCCCTTGGATCAAGACTTGGTTGAGAAGAGTGGGCCTGGGCCCCTACCTCATCTGAGCCGCCACGGACACTGCCAACATATGGGGAGGTGAATTGGGCCACTGGAGGCTACTAGATCTTACTATGCTGAACCACTGGACAGCCCTACTGACTCTGGCCATTGGACCATACTGCCCTGGGAAGAAGGGCAGCTACTTTGACTTTGGCCACTGGGCCTTATGGTCCTGAAGCCCAGGTCTGTCTTAGTGACTCAGATCCTGAGGCCACACCACTCTTAGGCGCTGACAGGGTGTATCTGCCCTTTGATAGGTCCAAACCTATATCATATAGACCTACTAAGTAGAGTTAACAAAAAGTATCATGAATAATTTAACTTATTTCTCCCAATTGGTTTTGTGTATTTTTGTGCCCTCAAAAAGTTGCCCATCCAGCTTTTCCTGTATATCAGACTGCTGCATGGCATGGCATGAAACTTCTCATTTGCAAAATGTTTGCCCTTGTGAGATTTCATACACGAATGCCAGGGTGGCATCATCTATGCTAGAACAACCATGAAATAATGTTTCATCCCTAGATTCTACAGCATATCAGTAGCAGCCTAAACCTATTTGGATAGGTGCCTCATCTCTGGCCTCTAAAGATGTGGGCCTCGTGCCTACATGTTTTGCTTAAATTATATATTTTAATTAAATGCCTCTGAAGCATATTTCTGTGGTAACACACCCATGATGCAAATGGTAAACCTGTCTCTTCACATCTAGTTGCTGCCACTTTACAACAAGCATGACTGAGATATCACTATGTTTTGCCGATGTGTAATGATTATTGTTATTGTTTCTCTTCATTGTATGCACATGCCTCAATCCAATGAAACATATGTCAAAAAGCAGATGCCCTTAGGACACTGAATAATGACCCAGGCAAAAGAAATCTTAAAACATGGGCAATACAACATACTTCCTTTCAGACAGAAGTTAGAGCAGATGTCCTTAAGAAAAGGACACATCGGTAGACAGTATACTTGGTAAATAAGATGAAAAATAAAGTTTGCAGATATAGGCATCTAAGACAGGCACACTGACCTAAACATATTACTTTGAGATAAGCCCCACACAGGAAAGTCCAGAAAGCCAGCAGCGATAATGCAGGAATGAACATATGCAAATAGCATACTATATATATTTGAGGGAAAAACACATGGAGCAAATCAAACTATTCCTGTTACTATTTTAACTCCAAAAGGCAGACACATTTTGAAAAAATAAAACTTACCTCAACAGCCAAGGTTACAATAGAAACTTTTGCCAGTATAGTAATGTTGCTTAGGGGTGTGATTTTACCAGCAAAAGCACTAGTGCAAACGTTGTTATTCTGATATGAGTGCTTTTGCTGGTAGAGATTATTATGCTCACGGAACTGGTAAAAACTATACCAGAAAAGACATTTTTTTACCAACATAAACTGCATCTACACTAGGAGGATTTGCTGGTACAGCCAGGGCCGCCCAGAGGATTCAGGGTGTTTGGGGTCTTTGGTGGCGGGGGCCCCCCACCGCCGAATTGCCACCGAAGACCTGGCACTTCAGTGGCGGGTCCCGGGGTGGAAGGACCCCCCGCATGGGTCTTCGGGGCACTTTGGCGGTGGGTCCCAGAGTGGAAGGATCCCCTGCAGCCGAATTGCCGCTGAAGACCTGGAGTGGAAGAAGCTCTGGGGGCCCAAGCCCTGCGAGAGTTTTCCGGGGCCCCCAGAGCAAGTGAAGGTCCCTGCTCTACGGGCCCCAAAAAACTCTCGTGGGGGGCCCCTCCAGGGCCTGGGGCAAATTGCCCCACTTCCCCCCGCCCCCCGGGCATCCCTGGGTATGTCTAGACCCATAAATTATTTTCCTGTAGACTAGGCTAAAGAAAGAAGTGTAACTACGATTTCTCCTTTAAAGAAACATAAAACAAACTAAATGACTTCTCTTAACCCTCCCTCTTGACCACTTGGGGTCCAATCTTAGCCAGCCAATGAATCAGAAGTAATACTATGCGGCTAATCAGAACTATGACAGACGCTGAAGTTCAAATATTTGCTGCAACTTTTTGCAAACATCCTCATAGGGAATTTTTTTATATTAAGTTCATCAATATTTTTGTGTTGCTGTATTTTACCTCAGAGTGAGCAACATTTCAGTGGTAAATGAAGCAACTGTTCTGTGGTAAATACATTTTTAATACTTTAAGATCATATCAGTTTGAAAAGTACTTACGTTTAGCAAATCCATCCCCTGGATAAATATATCTATTGTACACATCCATAATATATACCCTATGATCATCCATGAAGTCTCTCTCATGGCCATTCCCCTATAAGAAAATTTCAATACGTTAATCTTAGCAAACAAACACAGTATTAAAGAATCTGTGAGCATAAAGGAAATTAAGAATACAATGATACAGTGTTTAATGTTCTAGGTACTTTTTCTTGTTTATATCCTTAAAGGTTATTCTGATGGTGAGAATAACAGTATATCTATCTGAGGCTCCTCAGGTGCTTTACAAATATTACTGAAATTAGCACTACAATACTCCCTTGCAGATACAAAAGTATTTTCATTTCCACTGTGCAGACAGGAAAACTAAGGAACTGAGCAGCCAATTTGCTTAGTGTCACAATGAAAGTCTGTATCCAAGCCAGGAATAGAAATCAGACCAAGTCTTAGGCTTTAACCGCACCATATTGCAGAAGCTTGTCAGCTACTGAGAATACGTAAAATGAGATCAGAGTTTTTCTGATAATCAGTGAAATGTTGAAAAAGTTAATTAACATTCAGGGAAGACTGCAAAAGTCAAATATCAATAACATTGAATGAGAAACATATTACATTCTACCATTGTAAAACCAGGAATCTCTATTGAAATATTGGACTTTGGGGTAGGGAAAGGAATGGTAAAGGGAAAATCAGATTCTGATAATCATCTCTTTTTTCCACACTCTTGAATTCCAATATGATTTCAGTGAGTGTCATCTGCACTCCTATCAGATATTATAAAACAATCTCTAATTAGTGGTTCACAAGATATAATGTGTTAAATGTCAGAGTTTATGTAAAGAATGAAAGCAAGATGGTAATCAGAATGATTTGATTTCAAAGTATAGGAGTAAATCCATGAAAATAATATTTTCAGTATTTTTGTTGTCTAATTTAACATTAACTTGATAAAACTCTCTGAACAGTTGCAAAGTTGTACCTCTGCTGTGGTTCCCAGTCCTGGAGACACCCAAGAGAAAAAGAGCCATTACAATACTAAAACTGGCTAGTATATGTGAAAGGGTGGTGGAGAGTACATGAATGCTCCACTGCATGTTTTTGTGCCACTGATAAGGCCTGTTAAAGGTGGCTGAGCATGAACTCTTACTGTACTATTTCACTACTCCCAGGCCCCAAAGAAGAGGGTAGTACAAAGATGGGTAACTAATGACAGTAAAGCTCTGGAGTGAGCCAAGTTCTCAAGGCTGATGAACTCGGTGCCCTGAGAGTAATGGAACTTCCTCATGACACTGGTAGTGGCAGATCTGCTCTTGTCTAGTCTGCTACCTCACATACTCCTTCCCATAATGAAAGAGAAACACTGTAGGAGGCAATGATATAGCCTATAATCTACAGATCACTGGCACAACAGCTATAAGGTCAGAGATTTCTTGAGAAGCATTTTAATGGGGAGCCTTGACACAGTTTGAAAGATCCCTTCAGAAATACAAAGTAACAACATTACATAATCTATGGTTTTGTTTCATGGCCAATTTTAGCATGTAGATAAGAGATGTGCTGGAAGGTAACATATCCTTTTAGATCATTATGTTTCATCATAGCAATGAAACTGCCTCAAAAGTGGATTAACACCACATTAAAATACTGTATACATTTCTGATTAAAAGCAGTTTTAGTACATTACCAGCTTTTCTAAAATAAATAACTTTTTATTGCTGAACAGTAAAGATAATCAGTCTACAGTATGGACTGATCAGGTTTATAAAACAAATCCACACAAAAAACTTTTTAGCCCCTTATTAGCATTTTGCTGAAAATCCTACTACCAGAGATGAGAGTTGCTCTCAGTACACACAATAAATCATTCCTTCTTTAGAAGGGGTGTATGTGCGTATGTATATATACTGTACTCCGTTACCCTGAAGTCAGTCCTCCCGTTACAAGCATTGAAGGTCAAACTCATCTCCTGTAGAAGTTGCTGCAGTGATTATGCACGCTGAACTAATTATAATTCTCTTTAAGAGTCTCTTGTTTCTTATGCAATGCTGAGCAATTCTCAACGATTGTTAGGTTGCATCACTGTATGTAGACCAGAAAATATTTCTACATTCTAGCCACATGATGGAGCTACAATTCAGCTTAAATTTGCAACAGTGAACATTTTATTAAGGTAGCTTTATTGCCACAGTTATGGAGCATAAAATATAATCAAGCACCAACGTTGTGCTGAGTAATTAATAATCAAACACAGTAAGTGATGATCCCATGATTTTCTATAACCAGTTATTCAGACCACAGCTGTCTTAATTTTTACTGACTAAAAGGGCTAGTCTACATCGGCAATTAACAGCACTGTAACTTTCTCGCTCAAGGGGGTGAAAAAAATCCTCCCGAGCATAGCAAGTTGCAGCACTGTAAAGCACCAGTGTAAACAGTGCCACAACGCTGGGAGCTCCGCCCCTCGCTGAGGTAGTTTTTTGGAGCACTGGGGGGAGCTGTATCACAACCACACAAGGCACATTTAATCTGTGGGGAGGTAAATTAGTAGTAGTACATGGCACTGCTTTACCAAGGTATCTTTCTGACGAGTAAGTTCATTACCTCGGGACAGTCACCCTGACTGATAGAGTAGCCAATGTGTGTGGTTTTCTCCATTCATTCTTTTTTCTTCGGCTTCTCGGATTTTTTTGGTTTTTTTGGCCAGGTTTGTGTTGTCAGCTTCACTCTGAGTTCACAGTGTACTATTTTTAGGTTACACTGAATTCCAGGGCCGAGATTCTGCTTTAAAAAGTGAGGCTTTATTTTTCCCCATGAAATGAAAACTTATCTTTATCCAAATGGGTGAAGCAAGTGAGAAAATGATAAAGGTTTACTGAGTATTTGGGGGCCGGAAAAGGGGGAAGGGGAGAGATGACAATAACATTGCACAGATTATGGCTAGAAAAAAAAAAGAGTACAGATCCCAGGGTTGAATCCCAGTACTATAATTGCTCAAAGGCCTGATCCAAAGAGCTGCTAAGACCCCCAACTCTCATTAAATGAAATGAGACGGTTTGGGTGTACATGAGTTCTCAGAATCTGGCCCCAAGTTTGCCTGTAAACAAAGGGAAGACTGAATTAATCCAAATTATGTTAGTTGTTTTCAATTATGGAACATGGCAAAAACTATCTTACTGTTGAAAGTCAGTCAGCAAAACTTCCTTAGGTACACGCGTATATTTATATCCCTTCTCCAGTGCACAGATCAATTTACAGTTTGCTGATACAATTCTTTTAGTTTGCTGAACACCTAATACAAACAATCCAAAGTGTCCTGCAGCAGCAAGTTTTTGATACATACTGCCAATGGCAAGTACAAATCTTTAGCACATGCACTGTTTAAAGAGATGGCCTATTGCTAAAATGAGGACCTAAAGCCTGCTGGGTTTGAAGTTACAGAATGCACCAAAACATTCTCTGGGTGTAATTACATATTTACAAAAACAAACTTCACAATATGTTGATCAATGTATACCAAAAATAGCCTCATTTAAGATAAGCTAGACATTTATCACCAACAACCACCTGGGAAAAGTTTTTAAGATTAACCCTACTTTGTTCCCTAAAGGTCAGATGATTCCTGTTGGACCAATGGGTGAAGTAACTCTACACTGAATCCCCAAACACTCAAAAGTAAGGACTATTAGACAAGACATCACAGTTAACTAGAGGTGTCAAGATGGGTAGTCTCCTAGGCATCCACAGCCATACTGTATTGATCTAATGTAAGAGACAAAGTGGGTGAGGTAATATCTTTTATTGGAAGTTGGTCCAATAAAAGATATTACTTCACACACCTTGTCTCTCATATCCTGGGACCAACAGGACTACAACAATGCTGCTAATAATAAATTGATCAAACGTATACAGAAATGCATTGGAAATGCACTGATAGCCACTGCAAATGTATAAGATTAGATATCATATGTTCCTCTTGATAGCGCCACTTAGTAATAATTGTTTGTATTAAGACACTTGTAACACAGCCTGGGGAGCGAGAAGGGCTTCAAAGCCTGAGCTCCAGCCTGAGCTGCACCTTCAAATTGCTGTCTACTCTGCTATTTTTGGAGCCCCACAAATGTGTGTGTGTTAATCTGGGCTGGAAGGCTCGCTCTGGAGACATACCTAAGATGTACTTCCAAATACGTAAATAAGCGGGTTCAGATATAATACTAAATTACAGTGCTTAGCTATGTTACACTCAGTTAAGAATAAAGCAGGAGCCATGCGCTTTTTGTTTTTAAGTCTGAAACAACAGAAGAAAGAGTTTATCCATCCTGTGCATACCTTAACTTGGCCAGCTTTTCTTTAGTTTACTGAATAAGAAATGTCTACTAGTGAAAATAAATATCCAGAGCATTTGCTTTGAAGAGAACTAAGAATAGCTTCATTCAGGAGCTCCCTGTCAGGAATTAGAAGTACACTGGAAAGTTCCCCTTCCCAAAGAATAAAAGACATTACAGAGATCATTATAGAAAGCTGGGTCAGAAGCTGCAAAAAGTAGCAAGAGAAGAGTTCATTCCTTTTGGCACTCCAACCACAAAATTAAAAAAAGTAAGTGTCTCAGGTGATAAAGTGTAAAGACTTTCTGAAAACCTAAATGGATTATTAAAATCCTGATATCCTGATTAGTATCAGGTGAGATTTCTCTTAGGTATTCCTAATGTACTCATCACTGTAGTTATCTAGGTGCTGATTTGAATAAAGTTTATTAAAAATGGTTACAAACAAGACAGAATATTCCCATATGCTACTGGACAGCATATGTCCTGACACAATTTATATGCTTGCCAAAGATCTTACCAGGGGATATCATTCAGGAACAATATCCTGGTATCAAAACAATGTGTGTAGTGTTCAAACATGTCTTCAGGAGGGAAGTGAGCATGCATCAAAAAGGTCTATGTTCTGTTGTGAAGTTTTCAACTATGTAAAGATTCTTGCAAATTCTTTCTCAAAATAACTGTTTTGAGACTTACAAGATCACAACACATACTGTATGTGTAACCATATACTTCATGAAAGCCACTGTAGTACTCTAATCTAATACATTTCAAAAACCAAAATTTTACCTATGAATATTTTAATTTTAGGGGCTTTCATTAAAGACTCTGCCACTAGACCCAAATCATTACCTGGAACTAGGTATTCAAAAAAATGCTGTAAGTACATCCACAAAAAGCAAAACAAGATGCCTTTTTCTTCTTCCCCATGTCATCTGCAATAAGCAGGAAAACATACACAGATCAAACAAAATTTCTCCACATAACTGGGGATGCTCCTTGTTGATTCTTCTTGAAAAGAGTTACGGTGAAATATTTTTGTCCTCTTCAGAGGAGCAGAAGGGTGACCCAGAGTCTCAAGAGGCAAAAAGTTAAAGCATGCTATTTCAGCTGCTGCTTAAACTTACAAAAGTTTAAGGTTAATCATCCTCCCATGCAAGACATTAGACCCTAACTCAGCAAAGCATTTGAGTATGGTTTTAAATAGGGCTGTCGATTAATCACAGTTAACTCACACGATTAACTCAAAAAATTAATTGCAATTAATCGCAGTTTTAATCGAATTGTTAAACAACAGAATACCAACTGAAATGTATTAAATATTTTTGGATGTTTTTCTACATTTTCAAATACATTGATTTCAATTACAACACAGAACACAAAGTGTGCACTGCTCACTTTATATTATTATTTTTATTACAAATATTTGCACTGTAAAAATGATAAACAAAAGAAACTATTTTTCAATTCACCTCACACAAGTACTGTAGTGCAGTCTCTTTATCATGAAAGTGCAATTTACAAATGTAGATTTTTTTTTTTGTTACATAATGGCATTAAAAACAAAACAGTGCAAAATTTTAGAGCCTACAAGTCCACTCAGTCCTAGTTCTCGTTCAGCCAATCACTAAGACAAACAAGTTTGTTTACATTTACGGGACATAATACTGCCTGCCTCTTATTTACAATGTCGCCAGAAAATGAGAACAGGCATTTGCTTGGGACTTTTGTAGCTGGCATTGGAAGGTATTTACATGCCAGATATGCTAAACATTCATATGCCCCTTCATGCTTTGGCCGCCATTCCAGAGGACATGTTTCCACGCTGATGACACTCGTTAAAAAAAAATGCATTAATTAAATTTGTGACAGAATTCCTTGGGGGAGAATTGTATGTCTCCAGGTCTTTATATTTCATGTTATAATAGTCTCGGATGATGACTCAACACGTTGTTCATTTTAAGAGCACTTTCGCTGCAGATTTGACAAAACACAAAGAAGGTACCAATGTGAGATTTCTAAAGATGGCTACAGCACTCGACCCAAGGTTTAAAAATCTGAAGCATCTTCCAGACTCTGAGAGGGACAAGGTGTGGTGCATGCTTTCAGAAGCCTTAAAAGAGCAACACTCTGATGCAGAAACTGCAGAACCCAAACTACCAAAGCCTTCTGCTGGTGGCATCTGACTCACATGATGAAAATAAACATGCATCAGCCTGCACTGCTTTGAACTGTTATCGAGCAGAACCCGTAATCAACATGGACCCATGTCCTCTGTAAATAGGACTGAGTGGACTTGTAGGTGCTAAAGTTTTACATTGTTTTATTTTTTAATGCAGTTATTTTTTGTACATAATTCTACATTTGTAAGTTCATCTTTCATGATAAAGAGATTGCACTACAGTACTTGTATTAGGAGAACTGAAAAATACTTTTTTTTTTTACTGCGCAAATATTTGTAATAAAAATAAATATAAAGTGAGCACTGTACACTTTGTATTCTGTTATAATTGAAATCGATATATTTGAAAATGTAGCAAACATCAAAAAATATTTAAATGGTATTCTATTACTGTTTAACAGTGCAATTAATCATGTCATAAATCGTGATTACTTTTTTAATCGCGATTAATTTTTTTCATTGCTTGACAGCCCTAGTTTTAAGTGCCATTGCAGTTAAGGGCCGTAAGCATTAATGACTAGGATTGGACTGCTGAATTGGGCCTCAATGAGCATGGATCCACTCCCTAGTTTACCTGAAATAATAATTCTAGAAAAATTATTTAAAATGCAACTGATTTACAGTGAAAGTTCCATTTAAGTTACCACACGCAGGGAAAGTGACAGTTATATTTTCAGTATTGCCAACTCTCGTGATTTTATTTAAAGTCTTGTGATATTTGGTTTTTTTCTTAAAGCCTCCTAATGATATTTTCAGGCCTGACTCATGCTTTTCAATCTCCTGGCACTGGCAACACGGGTATAATTTTCTGAATCCTACTCACTGTACAAATTAACTCTCTGGTTTTCCAGTCCTAAGGTTTAGCATGTACTGCTAAACTCATCCTCCAAAGCCAAATTCTGAGTTTATCAATACTTAGGCAGACAGGCAGCAAAAAGTACCCCTTACTATGGATCTTAACTCAGTGGCTCAAAAGGATTTCTTATTACAGTTTTGATTTAATGCATTGTGATACAAGAAAGCTAAATGATACGTGAAGTTCGAAGAGCAAAGAGAAAAATAAAAAAACCTTAGAAGCTAATCATAGAGGAGCATACTTAGGTAAACAAATTTTTAGAATTAGATAGATAAGGATTAAAAATAGTTTATGCATGAAGAAAAAACTATACAACAATCGAAAAACCTGATTGATTTGATTACTAAATATAATCTAGAGAAGATGCACAGTAATCAGCACTGAAGGAATCATCAACCAAATCTGAATCCCAATGGCACTTTGTCAGAAACCAGCACCCTATTGATTAGCAGACAAATGAATAGATAAGAGCAGGCTCTCCAATAACTTATTAAAAAATTGGGACTGTATTTATGTGTCAGTGAACTAAGAAACTATTTCTTTAATTATAATAATAAAATCAACTTAAGAAATATCAGGTCAGGTAATTAACTGAGTTATGGTGGAGTGCTTTGTGCCTACGATGTTACACATTTATTTCCTAAATCCTTTCCAATTGAGGTTTGCATTCTGTAACTTACATTTTTACCATAATACAGGTACAAAAATGGAATTTTTGAAGATTTCTGCTTTTTGGTTAAACTTTTTTTTTTTTTCTTTAACAGCACCAAACATGTGAATCACTCACCTGATGAGCATCCAGATCTATAATAGTGGCCTTAGACACTCCTTCTACTCTTTCAAATAGAAACTGGAATCATAGTAGGTACAGAGGAAAAAGAAAAAAAAAACAAAAAAAAACTACAGTTAGAAAAGTAGATGAGAGATTAGAATGGAAGCTTGATACTTGCATGGTAAATCTCATTTTTTAATTGAATGCACTGTATATATTTCTTATTTGCCAAAAATTAAGGGCTAGATATTTTTGAAACACTTTATTATGGAAACTTAACAATATGTGAAGGAATAATTACATAAAATAGAGAGAGGGTTTTTTAGGGTTTGAAAACAATTATCTTGAGATGCTTATGGACCCAATACACAAAGAAGATCCCTGCATTTGCATCACATTATATACATGAACTACATTTATAGACTAGCTTTCAGATTCAAACCTTATAATTGAAAAAAACAAAGTTCCCACTTCTTGTGTTTAGAACTACAAGAGGTGATGCAGGTTATCACATCATCAATGGCTTACATTTCTAAAGGATTGTGTAGGATAAATTTATTACCTGGTTTGTGATAATGACACAGACTGAATGTGCATAAAGAATATCCCTCTCTCTCTCTCAAAAAAAAGTTGGAGAATGTTGTAGTAGGGATCAAACTTTATTTTACAAAGTCACTTTATAAACTAGTAGTGGAATTCATTTACTGCTATTCCACATGACTGAGAAAGCACATTAACATTTTTCAAAAATTCTTTGAGTCATAACAGTAACTACTGTTAACTAATGGATGGTAAAAAATCTCTTTAGTACATGTACAAACTATGGTAGAGTTATAGTCTCCAATGTGCATTGGAATAGTTGGGAGCCCCAGGGCAGATTAAGAGATTTTTCAATTTAGTAAACTAACATCCAAAAGAAGTTAGGGCACCGCACCATATAGTGTACTGCATTTATTTATATTTTAACATTTTAATTATTTTTGGTAGTATTTTATAGCATGCTAGCAAATATTCTGTGATATACTTTGTAAGAGTAATTAAGTCTTAGTTACAGGAGGTCTTATTTCAGCCTCTACATATGGCTGTTTGTTTATAGAATATACAATATTAAATATAATCAAGTATTTCAAACTCTCTCCCCGCCCTTGTAAGGTTATTTTCAAAGACTTCACATCTAGGAAGACAAAATGCATTAAGTGTAAGATCCTGAGGGTGGATACCTGTGTTCACGCAAATTTAAGCAGAAATCAGTGGAGCCCCATGTGGGTGCCAGGTTCGCCAACTGCAGAATCAGGACAGTTCCCACTGAAGATTTTAAGACAATTAACCTATGGTATTTTAAACAGTATTTTTATTTTAAAGAAAGAATTATAACAAATGGTATTCAGTCATGTTTACCTGAAGGAATCTGATTCTGCAGCCCTTCTCCACAAAATTATTGCCCTCATCAGTGACAGTTATGCATGAATAAATGCTTCAGCATCAGTCCCTAGACTACTTTAATACTGATCCCTGTCTACAGACTGTTTTCTGTACTCCTGTTTATTAAGATGCAAGTTAGACTACTGATATAAGAAATTTATGCTGATAATTTTTTTCATTTATACAAACGGTAGAGAAAATTATTTTTAAATGTCCTACCTTAATAGCCAGTGTGATATCAGCATATGCACAAAATCCTCCACCTTTATCACTTGAACAGTGATGGAAGCCACCACCTAAATGTAAAAATGTAACTTTAAAGAAATACTAGGCTAAAAAGCTAGATACTATGGAAAACACTGTCACTACAAATGTTTGTTTGCTATTTACTTAAGCAATGGCCATCAATTTTTTTTAAATTGAACAGAGCATCTAAAACCCCTAACTCATTGTCCTGGTAGCATATCACATTCAATGTCATGTTTTTTATATTTGGCCTATCAGGTCCCAAGATAAAGAAGCAGTATGTGTCCCAATCTAAAGTGATTTGGTCCCAGAACCTGGAAATCTTGCAACCATATGAAGAACTATGCTCAAAGGAGAGGTGTTCCCTACAATTATATATTATATTAGAACCCATGCCTTTGTAGTAAGGCACTTTGCATCCATGGCCTACCCACCAAGCGCCACGTGCTCTAGTTTAGAGTAAAGCAGGTGGCCAATTCAACTCATCAAAGTGCAAAGGGTAAACCTACTTGAGGCAGTAACTGTGTAACAGGCATGGTAGAATACTACCTTCCTCTACCACAGTAATAACTTAATGAATTATCTAGGGGGGAAATGAAAACCCACACAATGTACCCAAGAACTTGTGGGGTGGATGGGATGGGATGGGATGGGCAAGTTCTTCTCAGACTGAAAGTCAGGGGTCAGCAACAGCCCAAAACAAGAACCATCACTGACTGTCAGACAGTACAGCCAATGTACCCAAGGCCTTCCTACATCCATGGGCCATTAAACTGTAGGATAGATGCAAAATATTGTTTTGAGTCAACACTAAGATCAAGAATGGATTTTAAGAGTTGCTCTTTAAAAATGTATAGACCATTAATTATTTTTAATCACACATTTTTATATAAAAATCCATAATTCTTTACTGATAAGCCAGCTACATATATCTGACCCATATAACTGATAAACATAATTTCATATGACTTTCCACAGAGCATGTCTGCCTTTGTTTGTTTTTTTCATACTGACTGTTTACTCTCTAGAGGATTATACTAAGAAACAATAGAAAGATGTGTCCAGAAGAATGAAAGAGGTAATATTTTATATTTACACATAACAAATTTGTTTTTTTTCTCTCTCTTTCTGGAAGTACAAACATGCTCAAATTCTTCTTTTTAAGACATGATGGCTGCCCACATGCTCACTATGTTGGAGTTACCGTCTTTAGAATTATCATACAAACATATGAAAAGGTGGGGAAAATCGTACATCTGTGACCTCTGTGAAATCCAAAAGCTAATTATAACTCTGACTATTCCTTCTGCAGTCATTGACCTTCTTCCTTTTGCCGTACTATGGGAAAGGATAGAAAGAAGGCCAAATTTATTTCCACTGTACCCTTTATAATTTATTATTATTACAATTAAGTCTCTTTAAATGAAGTGATCTCAGTCATTCCTATTGACCTACTGAAAAACATCAAACAAATGGTTAAAAATACAAAAAATTCAAACCTATTGTAACTAAGCTCTCACTACAACACATTTCAAAGATTTCTGTGGCTGGGAGAGACCAAAGATTCTTTGATTAAAGAAATGGATATTTATGACTTCAGTGTAGTATCTCTCTTTCTGGAGTGCTCTTTTTTCTTCTGTGGCAGAATTATTGCACACGTATTTAGCAAAATAATGTAGTTAGGTGCCATTGCTATTTATTTACCTCATGATAGGATTTGCATGCAAATGTGATGATAATTGATGGTTAGCAATGTAATGTATGGGCCCATAAAAAACATGCTGCATTTCTCAAATCATTAACTTTTATTTTTTCACACTGTAGATTCATCAAATGCATTAAATATTTCAGTTTTGTAGTGAAACAGAAATGGACATTGACAAAACAGAACAATGAAGTCCTGCAGTTGAGTTAAATGAAATATGGTCTCTATTTATTTGGGATGCTGAAGGGAAACCGCATTGCGGCAAGTTATGGAAATAAAAGAACTTTGAATCATGCTACAGTCAGAACGAATCTCTCAACAATTCTAATCTAGCATCATTTAGTGTCTATTAAATGTCAATAATTTATACATTGGAATACCAAATCTCTATATAGAAATCTCTAAATGTGAGTAAAAGGAATTTTCCTACAGCCCAGTAAGATTCCTCCAAAAAACCTGTGTTCTCCAAATCAGATGGAAAGAAATATTAATATAAAGTGAAAACTCTGAATTTATTCCTCAAGAGATTTAAGTTTAAATGTTTTTCCACTTTATTTTTGCCTTCTTCTGAAGCCTTCTGTACTGGCTACTGCGTAGGCAGGATGCCAAACTAGACTGTCAGTGGTCTCCCTGTTCCTCTAAAATTTAGCAGATACTGTACATTAGTTTTCCAACAACAGTACAGTGAAATTGCTAACGTGGTTTTTCAGAAGTGCCATATTGATTGTTGTTACTAATTTGGCAAGTATGGATACAAACTGTGTCCACAATGATTATCTTTCAATATAAGATAAGGAACAGAACACTGGAAGCAAATAACATTTTCTTATTCATAGTGTTTGTGCCCATAATTAAGATCCTCTACTTTCCCATCAAATATTTCATCTGAGTAAGCTTCAAACAATTTTATTATCTCACAAAAAGTACTTATCTTTTAAACCTTACTTTCTTAGGGAAAATGAATATATAATTTAAGAAATGAACAAATGATTTGTAAAACTTCTATTAAAATTTTATTATCTGACATATCTTTTTAAAATCATAGTCATACTTGTCTGCAAACTAGGGATGAAATTTACCTATGTGTAGAGGGCCAGCACACTTTTTGCCTAGATTGCCCATGCATGACTTAAGTCCCTATCTATCTAAGGTACTTATATGTCCCCCATCACTGTAGTATCTGAACATCTTATAGTCTTCAATACAAAACCCCTGTGAGGTAGGAAAATATTATTATCTCCATTTAGAGAGGGGAAACTGAAGCACAGAGAAATTAAGTGCCCAAGGTTTCTCACAATGTCATCAGTGGACCAAGGTCTTCTATGACCCCAGTCAGTACTAATACCACTGGACCATCCTTCCTCTCCAGAATAGTGACTTAAGAGGTGCACAGGCCACGTGCTGACCATGGAGTGAATTTCACACTAGGTGTTTATTTAATAAGCAACTGTAAAGCTTCCATGGTGCACTTAACACAGGATAATGATGACAGTGAATGATATAAAACCAAATTCAAGGTAATTACTCTACATACAACAATAGTTTAGTTGTATATTATAGACTTCTAGAAAGAGACCTTCTAAAACGTTAAAATGTATTACCGGCACACAGAACTTTAAATTAGAGTGAATAAATGAAAACTCGGCACACCACTTCTGAAAGGTTGCCAACCCCTGAATTAGAGATTTGATTATTACGTGGCATTTGAAAAATTATTCTGGTAATAAATGTGGATACTCTTTTGGTTTTGAATTTTGTTATGATTTCAGTTGATGACCACATATAAATAAAACATAGTATATTTCATTCTATATTGCCATTGAGATGGTATTTGATGTTATGTGTTTGATTTTTTAAAATATAATTTAATGAAAATTTAAAAACCTGTTGCAATAAATCATGTAATTTTTCTTCAAAATCTCACTTTGTCTTCTATAATTTCCTACATGTCTCATTCCAAGAGCGTCTGTTGCTTTAGTCATGGAATCATAGAGTTGAGAAATTAGGTTTTATCATGTAAATACCATACTGATATTGTCTACCTTTATTTAGTTAATAACTAAACAATTAGGATTTATCCCCACAAATTAGCATTCCATTGTTTGTTCTCTTTTCTTAGAAGAATCTGATTGTTTTGTTTGGTCACAAAACAGCAACATGGATTATAGTAGACTAGGAAACTAAAATTCTCTTCTGTAAAATTAATTTTCTTCTCAAATTCATCTCTAAAAGTTATTTTTCTCTTCTCTAAAATTCCAAAATTAACATAACCTCTCTAAAATTAAACTTTGGACATTTACATTTGAGGTAAGGATGGCTGTTATAAAACAAGGTACAGGTCACGTTGAGAGGAAATAAATTATTTTTAAAGTAGTTGGTAAAACTTCATTTGGTTAATTACATTTTTACTTACCCACATTGATTGCCCAGCCTCTGTCAATGGCAAGCTTTCCTGCCTTTAAGAAAAAATTAAGAATTTCAGGAATGTATAAACTATGGCATTAAGTTTTTTATTCTGTACTCCTCGACCCCGTTTAGTCATTTCTATGGTTCCCACATAGTCACTACAGATGTTCATTAAAGTCAATGGAAGCTTTACCAAGTTTTACCAGAGCAAGGTATGCTGGAAGAGACCCTTTAACATGATGCCTATACTTCATTCTCTTGAGATTGTGCATCTAAAATTAACTGAACACAGACCCCTAGTAACTGAACTGAAAAGTGCAGAAAAAATGAAAAAATTGTTCAAATGGGTAAATCTTCCAAACATATCATTCCAGTTTATATAACAATCCTCCCAACAACCCATTTAGAAGCTCTAAATAACTGCAAACGTATCGATACACTTAAGGTTTACAGTGAGAAAACCTGCAATATGCAAAGCGTCGTGGGATTTTTTACAAAGTAACATTTACAATGATGAGCATCATCAATCCTTTTCCTCAGATATCTGGAAATGGTGACCATTGCTCTTCTGCGTACCCAAATGACATTCAAAGAAGGGGAAGAATCAACAAAGAAAAGGCACACTACGCTGGAATTAGGAAAACTTGAACTTTGAAAAGAAAAATGAGAATTATTATTAGCAAAGAGCAGACAGCCTTAAAGGAGCATTTCTGCTTTTGAAGGCAGACATTATTTTCTTTCACTACCCTTATGAGTGATAAATTATAGGTACTTCAACTGTCAAATATTTTTAAAGGGGATATTACAATTTCTAATAAAATAAAGTTATTTCCCAAAAATGATGGGATGAAAATTGCATTTGCAATGGGAACTGGAAAGCTTCAGAGTGAGAGACAAGGAGCTCTTCCATCAGTAAGACTGGTCTTTGGATACCTCCAGAAGATTACTTAATATTGAAGAAATCAGTGGGAGGAGAGGGGATATTTTACTACCCAAACACTGCCAATTTATCCAGATTAGATCTTGAGGAGGAATTACTGAAAGGCAGGACCGACAGGTAACAGTGCTTCTCCACTACCTCCTCATTCAGTGTACTTCCCAGGTATTTCTCATGAGGAAAAAAAAAAAAAGTCCCTATAAAGTCAAAAACCATCACAGACTGCAAAAGGGATTAAAGAAGCAGTATAACACTAGCAACAGCACTGGCAGAACCAGAAGGCACATATTTTCTATTTCTGAATTCTTAAGAGCACATGGACAGTCTAGGCCTTTATTTATTGCTCAAAGAAATAAGCTTATGCAAGCAGACACTATGCTTTTTGGAAGTGGAATGATATTTCTATGATGAGAGCCAGAGAAGGCTCGGAACATAGTGTAATGGAAATCATGACCAAAAAATGGCCATTAGTGTTATTTATTATTTGTATTACAGTACCAGTAAGAGCCCCATTGCACTAGGCATTATACAAACACAACAGCCCCAGCCCCAAGAGCTTACAAAGTGAGCAAAGCTCTTCTAGATAGCCATATTTATGAATACTGAATAGACCGTTTTTGAAATGGCATCAGCACCAGGACCGGCGCTAGGGTTTCTGGCGCCCTTGGCGCCGGGACATTTCGCCGCCCCGCGAGCGGGTCTCGCAGCTCCGGCGGAGCTGCCGCGGGCATGCTGCGGCAGTCACCGGATGCCGTGGCTCCTGACCCCTGGGGGGAGGGGTTGCCTGGGGGCCGGTCGGGCGAGTCTGGCGCGCTCCCTGACCCGGGGGGCACGCCCTGGGCTGCCGGTCGTGGCGACGGCGGAGCTCCTGACCCGAGGGAGGGGCGCCGGGCTGCGGCGTGGCTCCCGACTCAGGGGCGGCAAGCGGGACCCCTGGGCTGCCAGATGCTGGCGGTGCTCCTGACCAGGGGCGGTGGAGACGCCCTGGGCTGCCTGGATGCGGCGGGGGCTCCCTGACCGGGGCGCCCTGGGCTGCACCGGCGGCGCCTCGCTGACACCGGGGGGTGCCCTGGCTGCCGGGTCACGGGGCGCTCCCTCGGACCCTGAGGGGGGGCGCCCTGGCTGCGGCGGCGGCTCTCTGACCCCGGCGGGGGGGAACTGCGCGCCCTGTGGCTGCGGCGGCAGCGCACTGACCGGGACAACTTGGGCTGCCGGCTGCAGGCAGCTGCTGCCGCCGGCAGCTCAGCCCCTCCAGCAGCAGCGGCTGCAACCATTTAAAAAAATTTTGGGGGGCGCCACTTTTTGGCGCCCCCAAATCTCGGCGCCCTAGGCAACCGCCTAGTTGGCCTAAATGGTTGCACCGGCCCTGATCAGCACTAGTCTCATCACATAGAACTGTCTATAGAGATTCACATCATACAGCAGAGATCAGTGCAAGGCTCCCAGGCAGTGCAGCAGGACTAGCCAGAGGTGATGACAGAGAGCCACTACAGCACTCAGAGGAAACCTACTACTAGGAAAATAAAAAGAGTTTTAAGCAGGATGACCAGGGCCCTCTCACACTCATAGGCGCAGTGAATTATTTTTCTTTCCTTGTAACACAAATGCTTAACAACTACAGGCCAAATGCTATCCTCAACTATCCCTATGCCTTCCCATTGAAATCTACAAGGTTGTATGGATGTACCTGAGGCATAATTTCACCCTATTTGTCACTGTCCAGTTTGCAAGTAAGTATATTCAAGTTGATTATTTTAGATTTGAATGGGATCTAATAGGGAGGAAACTAAAGTCCACATACAGTTAAATCTTCACCTCTTACACATTGGTCTACATTTGCCTTTTCCACTTTGGGCACTGGCAATAAATACTGAAGAAGTTACATTTGTTTCTATCGCAGCTACTTTTATCCATATTAATAAAAGGACACATCTCATAAGAGTCCCAAAATTTGGACAATGACTTTATCACTTTCCCTCTGCACTCTTTGTTAAGCAATCTTTTATGAACAAGGTAAGTAAGGATAATATTCCAGATAGTATGCCTACTTTTTCCACTTTTTAAGGCAGCTTTGGACTGTCCAACAGCATTAGAAACTGTTACCAATACATTCAAGCGCCTTCATTTCCACCATCCCTTTGTCCCTAACTTCTTTGATCTTTAAGAAAACATAGTGAAAGTAAGGATATATTTAAAGTGTAATGGGAAAAAGGAAATAGAACTTGAAGACCAAAGAGGAGAAGGAAAGTTACTGGAGGAACACAGTCAAAAAAGGGAAAGATATTTTTTGATGTTAAAAAGAAAGGTAGACCCCATGCCCAATGATATCAAAACTAGGGCTGTTGATTAATTCCAGTTAATTCAAGTGATTAAATCAAAAAAATTAATCACAATTAATCTCACCGTTAAACAATAGAATACCAATTGAAATTTATTAAATATTATTGGATGTTTTTCTACATTTTCAAATATATTTATTTCTATTACAATACTGAATACAAACTGTATAGTGCTCACTTTATATTATTATTTTTATTACAAATATTAGCACTGTAAACATGATAAACAGAAGAAACTATTTTTCAGTTCACCTCATACAAGTACTGTTGTGCAATCTCTTTATCAGGGAAGTGTAACTTACAAATGTAGATTTTTTTGTTACATAACTGTACTCAAAAACAAAAATTGTAAAACTTTAGCGCCTACAAGGTCACTTAGTCCTACTTCTTGTTCAGCCAATCGCTAAGACAAATAAGTTATTTACTTTCACTGGACATAATGCTGCCTGCTTCTTATTTACAATGTCACCTGAAAGCGAGAACAGGCATTCACACGGCACTTCTGTAGCTGGAGTTGCAAGGTATTTACGTGTCAGATATGCTAAACATTTGTATGCCCCTTCATGCTTCAGCCACCATCCCAGAGGACCTGCTTCCATGCTTATGATGCTTGTTAAAAAAATAATGTATTAATTAAATTTGTGATTGAACTCCTTGAGGGAGAATAGTATGTCTCCTTTTCTGTTTTACCAGCATTCTGACATATATTTCATGTTATAGCAGTCTTGGATGATGACTTAGTACGTGTTAATTTTAAGAACACTTTCATAGCGGATTTGACAAAACACAAAGAAGGAACCAATGTGAGATTTCTACAAATAGCTACAGCACTTGACCTAAGGTTTAAGAATCTGAAGTGCCTTCCAAAATCTGATCATTATTGAGCAGAACCCATCATCAGCATGGACACATGTGCTCTGGAATGGTGGCTGAAGCATGAAGGGACATATGAATCTTTAGCGCATCTGGCACATAAATATCTTGTGATACCGGCTAAAACAGTGCCATGTGAACGCATGTTCTCACTTTCAGGTGACATTATAAACAAGAAGCGGCAGCTTTATCTCCTGCAAACTGTAACTAAACATGTTTGCCTGAGCGACTGGCTGAAATAGGGCTCTAAAATTTTACATGGTTTCATTTTTTTTGTACATAATTCTACATTTGTAAGTTTAACTTTCATGATAAAGAGACTGCACTACAGTACTTGTATTAGGTGAATTGAAAAATACTATTTCTTTTTGTTTTTTACAGTGCAAATAAATATAAAGTGAGCACTGTACACTGAGTATTCTGTGCTGCAATTGAAATCAATATATTTGGAAATGAGAAAACATCCAAAATATTTAAATAAATGGTATTCTATTATTGTTTAGCAGCACAATTAATCGCATGATTAATCACAATTAATTTTTTTAGTTGCTTGACAGCCCTAATCAAAACCCAACAACTTGTAGCAGTACACAAGTATGGAGAGTACCACTGAACCCAGCACTGTCTAGGTGACTTGGCAGTAGAAGCTGTCCATCCTATTCCACAACCCATGGCAGAAAGAAGAGGGAAATGGGACCTTTATCTTCAGGATGGGTGTAATCTCCACAGGAGAGCCATGACCTCTTCTGCCACTTTTCCACCTTTGTTAGTAATTTATGTAAAATCTTTCCCCTTTGCTATATTTCCCAGTTTGCTACTTGATTTCATGATCTGCTATATTATTTAATTCTCCTCTTCACCAACACGTTAGCAATGCTTCTGCCAAATGTATGTGTATATATATAGATACCTATTTTAAACTGGTCAGAGAATTTTGTGTCATTCTGAAAATGTAAGTCACATCAGAACGGATAAGTAATTATGCTGTTAAACTAGAAGTCTTGAAAATCATCAAACAGTTTTTGCAACACCATTTGAGCATGACTATGTAGAGAACAGATTCAAACTTTACAAAATGCTTTAGATGTTTAATACCAATGACCAGTAAGCAAATGAATCTTTCACAAAGAGAATTAATCAAGATGCCATTATGTGCTTAAAATTAATTAAGTCATATTGTCAAAAGTGATTTCTGAATGCTCACAGCAGACAATCATACACGTTAGATTGTTGTCTGGGCCCACCCACCAGCTATCAATTCTACTTCTTTCCAGAATACCTGTTGACGACTGATTCCATCAACTTGCAGAAAACTGGAGATTCTTGACAAACAAAGATGACATTTCATTTGTAGAATTAGGGAAAACAATCTGTACAATTTACAGCACCAGTGAGCAGAAATTTTAACAAGGGAAGGCAATTTATTTTGTACATGTTTCTAGAGTGCTTGGAAATATAGCATTATATAAATGCCAAATAATATTATAAATAGTCCCTACACTGGACATAAAATTTTGAGCATTAACCTGGGAAGAAAAACATATGAAAATTTTGTGAATAAATGCTAAACAATACTGAAAGTAAGAATTCAAACACTATTTAGATTTATCTTATTAAATAAGCATGTGTAGAAAATTATAGCTGTTTCCCCACAACCATCAATGATTCATCTAAATAATAGGGTAGTTATAATGTCACTAGTTCTGCCTCACTGTGACAGAATTTTTATAAAAAGGATACTGGCAATCTGCCCTAAAAATTAAAAACAGGAATAATTCTGATTATAATATTCTTTGTATTGCAGTTGCATCTAGGGGCCACAACAAGACCAGAGGCCCGTTGTGCAAGCAGGGCCAGCGCTACCATTTAGGCAGCCTAGGCAATTGCCTAGGGTGCCAGGATTATTGAGGGGGCGGCATTTTGCCAGGGGGGCGGCAGGCAGCTCCGGTTGACCTGCCGCAGTCGTGCCTGCAGAGGGTCCGTTGGTCCACGGCTCCGGTGGAGCTGCCGCAGTCATGCCTGCAGACGGTCGGCTGCTCCCGCGGCTCCGGGGATCAGTGCGGGGGGCAGTGAAATGGCCGTGCACCTAGGGCGCGAGAAACCTGGTGCCGATCCTGTGTGCAAGGCACTCTTACAAACATAACAAGATACTGTCTCTGCCCTGAAGACTTTACAAATCCGTGGCCCCAATCCTGCAATTATTTACGCACATATCTAACTTTAAGTACTGTCAGTAGTCCTGCTGAACTCAACGTGCATAAAGTTAAAGCACGTGTCTACGTTTTGGCAGGATTGGGAGTAAATTGAAAAGACAAAGAAAGGATGTGAGTAGAAACAGAGACACAGACCGGTAAGACGACTTGCCCAAATAAACAGCGGGTGAGAAGCAGAGCACTGAAGAAAGCACAGTTCTCCTGACTCCCAGTGCAGTGTCCTCGGTAATACTGCTTACATTTTTTTTTAAACTGACTGAAAAAAAAAGTTCAGTGTAAGGGAGTTTAAAGTTTACCTTGACTCAACAGGGAAAGCATTCTGACTTCAATGTGAGAACCACTGGCTGAGGCTGAGAGGATCAAAAGATAGGTAATGTAGATATAGAGGTTCTCCATCTCTAGGCCACTGGGTCAAATCTAGCCCAGCTTAGAAACCAAAAAAAGTAAGTACCTATCTTGAGACTGTTTATCATTAGAATATGTAATTCTATCATTTTCTGAAGTTCTTTGAGTTACAGTTACCGCATTTGCAATGCAGACTAAAAATACATGGTGCCCTGTGCAGCCTGAACACTATGTTGTTATCGAATTTTAAGAACACTACATATTTTCCCTCTGGCAAATGCTAATTTGAAGTATTTTTTCAACAGTAATTAATTAATAATACATTCACAATTAAATATTAATGACAAACTCCTCTGGGAACCTAACCAGGTTCATTAACATCAAAAAGAGTTTTCCCCATGACAGCTGTGATAATTTCTTCTTGAGAATCTATTAATGACTCACACAACATTTCTTCAGAGCTATGGGGCAAATTTTGCCCTAGGTTACATGTACACAGGTCCCCCTCACTTTCACTGGCACTATGTACGTGCATTTCAAGGATGGAAGGCAGGGGTGGGCAAACTTTTTGCCTGAAGGCCACATCTGGGTATAAAAATTGTATGGTGGGCCATGAATGCTTACAAAAGTGGGGGTTGGGGTGCAGGAGGGCTCTGGCTGGGGGTGCAGGCTCGGGATGAGGGGTTGGGGGTGCAGGAGGGTGCTCTAGGCTGGGGCAGAGGGTTGTGTGCGAGAGGGGGTTGGGGGCAGAAACAGTAGCATGTCCCCACACCAGCTCCTACACAGAGGTGTGACCAGGTGGTTCAACAGGAGCTGCGGAGGCAGCACTTGGGGCGGGGACAGTGTGCAGAGCCCCCTGGTTGCCTCTTTGTGTAGGAACCAGAGGAGGGACATGATGCTCCTTCCAGGAGCCATGCAGAGTGGGGCAAGACCTCGACCCCGCTCCCTGGCTGGCACTCTGGAGCAGGGCAAACCCCGGACCCTGCTTCCCAGTGGGAGCTCAAAGGCCAGATTAAAACGTCTGGAGGACCAGATGTGGCCCCCGAGCCATAGTTTGCTCACCCCAGTGTAAAGGGAGAATTTGGCCTTGTGTACCATATTACTTCAAAAAGTCCAGTCTAAAGACACTACACTGCAGAAAACCAAGCAAGTCCTTTCCACAGCACTAGTAGTTATGTGCCTTCGCACCAGGAATGCTTCTTGCCATACAATAATATGTTGCTATTCTTAAAACAGGCATAAATCTGAACAACAAATACTTAATATAATTTACTGTAACCCCACTGATTGTTGTAAGCACTGACAGACAATACTGCCACATAAATGAAAACAAATGGGACAAGATATTTTACTGCATGAATTTTAAATTATACCGGACACACCATTTTTATAGTGCAGTCTCCTTTCTTATGGTACTATGAACCCTTCTTTTGGGTACACAGCATTTTCCAAAGCTAGCAATGATGTACATAACATCTAAAATAGATGTTTTTAACAGTACATTTTAATTAATTTTAAGTTTTTAATTTTATTTACTTTTTGAACAAAGTGTGAAATTAATTTCCTATTTTGGGTGCTTTAAATAATACCTGCTTACCACCTGTAGCAAGGGAGAACCTTGAGTGGACAAGGGAATGAGAAAAGCCCAAAATGTATGCCCAGCAGGAAGAGAACCTCTGCCACCCCCCGAATAGCAGTTCTCTGCTTAGCTGTTGGCTTGGCAAAAGGGAATGGAGGCTGATTGGCTGCTGGGTGCCCCCTCCCGCCCATTTAAACTACACTAGGATTTTCAAAAGCCTCTACTCTATGGTTAGTTGCCCCACCCTCTGTCCCCTTAGTTGTAAATCAGGAGTTGTGCTGCTTATGATGCTACGGGTCAGATGATTGACTGTTTTTATGGATCAGAAAGGGCCGGCTTCTAGTGGTAAACAAGACCCAGGATTGCATACTGGGACCATGCGCTCATGGGGGGGTGGGGTGTTGGAGTTGAGGGGGAAGGAGGACCTTGGGTTCTAGGCAGACTGAGGTTCCCCCCACTCAGCCTTGTGGCCTCTGTTACTCTACTCCTCCTTAAGTATTTATATGTTATTTGCATCTTCAATGAATCTTTGATGTTATTCACCAAGGGAAGAATTTAAAAAAAATGCATCTTGCTTTTAACGTACAGTCTGATTGCTGCAAAGTGCCTGTTATCACACGGATAGACAATTAACATAGATAACCTCTCAGTTTTGTAAAAATACTGCTGCTGCTGCTGCTGTACAGTTCCCCTATAGCTTCGCTGCCTCCTCCACCTTTCATATCAGCTAGTAAGTTGCAATAGATCTTTTATTCTGATTTCTAGAGCTGAAAGAAAAAGAAGTAGTACATTGCTGAACCTCAAGACAACGCATTTCAATAGCTAACCTTAACATAATTCAGGAACGGCAATGTGGGATTCTGTACCATTCCATGGGTCTTCATTGTAACAGCTAGTTTGGGAAGGGCTGGGGAGAGCGAAAATGCTTTAGATGCAGTGAAAATCTATTTGCCATCACATCAACTGTGAATTTAGATAAGATCATTTATTTTCAACTTATAAACTCGCTGCTACAGGTCTGTTCCTGTGAAAAGAGATATGGGATACCACTACGGTCTTGAAGCACTGCGGTTTGCTTTCTGAAATGTGCTTCTACTCTGACAAAAATCATAGATGAGTTCGGCGGTTGTTGCCTCTCTGATTTCAGAGTCAAAATGTGTTCAGTTTTGAATGAAAAAGATGTTTTTTCCCAACTACTAGCCTTGCAAACTCAGCCTTAGCTCAGAGTCTTAAGTTCTTTCCATCTGGCATATCGCCATCTCTAATAAAAGTTCTGTAGGACAAATTAAGCCCTCAGTGACACCTGTGTGACTCCACTGCCTGCAGTGAGGAAGAACAGCTGTAACTAATTGGGACTTGGAAAACAATTCTGTTATGATTAAACAGAATACAGCTCACTCCATTTTAGCTGTGCTCTCACTATAGTGCAAACAGCAGCAAAAAGCAGTAAAACCTTATTTTAATCACTAAAATGAGCAGGTCTAGATTTCTGAATACACAAAATGAACAGTAAGAAGCTGTCATTTCCTCACTAGTTATATTTCAGACTAGAAACTCATTTTAAGCAGCATATCCTTTTTCCTATGGTACCAGAAAAAAAAAGAATTGTAAGAATAGATGACATCCTGAGTAGGGTCAAAAATCTCCCCCTTCTTAGTGGTTGTTTCTCTTTTCATGCCCTCTCATCTTGATACAGCTGCTAGGTATTGCAATGTCATGCTGGATTTAGCCACTGCCTCTAGGACAGATCATTAACCCCTGTCCTGCCCTGGTCCAGTGTAGGATTAGTAAACTCACCCAATCACAGATCCATTGGTACACAAGCACAGACAGTACATTATAAAATCTATGACAAAATGGAAGTGGTTACATTTTAAAAATGTAATTCATTAATTCAAATTGATGAAAGACAGTAGAAAAAAAGCATCAATAGCTTACCATTATTGTTCCTCCTGTTTGGGTTCTTAGAGGCTTCAGAACCTTTCTCTGAACAAGGAAATTGGGAAGAAAGAGAACTGGTGGAATTTCTGTAATTGTAGCCACTACAAATGACCACTACAGAAAAAAATAAAAAATGATTACGAATTAGTTTCTGAATAATTTACCTTATCTCCAAACTACTACTTTAATATTCTGTCACACAGTTACTATCTACTAAACAAAAGCATGTGGCTTTAACATACAGCATTTTCTCCCTACAAAAACACCCGATGTCTATAACAGCAATCATTAATATTGGCCTCTAAACAGCTTCCTTTCTTTTAGAGACCAGCAGGTCTCAAACTGCAATTTATGAGAAACATCATGTTTCGGAAGTCAGATTTTGGATTCTGATCTCAAACTCTGACAAAATTATTAATTTTCCAGTGATGTACAAATTTTAAATAGGCTAATAATGTTAGAAAAACAACAGTGAAAATTCTTTAATGGTATTAATAGTTAGCTGTGCTTACTACATTGCTCAACCCTAAGGATCAAAAGAATACATCAAATAGATCTGAACTAAGAATTTTAACACTTATTAATGAACATTTTATGTATATCTTAGCTTAAACAATGAATAATAATTTGATTATTTTAATGCAAGATTAGGTAAAATTTATTTTGCATATACACACTCCTGGAATATGTTTTGAGGCAAATGTTGCATTAAATGAGCAAGTAATCAAGAGAATGATTTGAAGAATTACTTCCAAAATACGTGCTCTATTCTAGTGAAGAACTTGCAGATATTACTTCTAAGAATCCATACTAACAGTGTTAGGAGCTATACCATGTCAAAATATATTTCAAAACCTAAATCACAGCTAAGATTATATAACATCTGCATTTCAAGTTATTACTCAATATTTCATAAAGATATTCAGGTCAATACATTGGAAACCTTTGCACAATGATTTTGAGTGGATTCCAGTCCCTGCAGCATAATGAAATTTAAAGAGATTCTGTACACCTCTGTGATTCTCTTATTTCACCAGTTGTGCGATTGCAACTGGTGGGTGAATTTTAACACAATAATAAAACCAATATTCTTATTTAGTCTCCTTAGGTATTCAAATTATGACCACCTATGGCCAAACTAATTTAAAGGAAGACTCTAAGTATCATTTATTGGAGCAGCTATGCCCTAAGGTGTTTAAAACATAAAAAGTATATACATTCAGCATTGCTTACTTTGACAGCAGTTCACTTAAGAGTTTGTTATACTTTTATATTGAAAGAGATTTCAAAGACAACATATGGCTTATACCATATTGGAAACTGTTAAAGTTTCACAATACCAGCTGTCCATCCTTAATACAATTACCTTCACTATCATCTTTTAATGTGGCAAGACTTTCTAAAATCTATTTAAAAGCTCTTGTATCTTTTGGTTAGTACTATAAATATAAAGAGCCAATTTCACCCCTAGTGCATCTTAAAAGTGCACCCCAGTGCTGAATTTGGCTTAGTAAAAATCTGGTATCAAGCACTACAGACGGATGGAAAATGTAAGAACGTTTCACAAAAAAATTATGTTGACATTTTCTGGCCAGCTCTACAAACACACTTAACCACTGTGTAATAATACAATTTGTAATCTCCTCCACAATGTAATTTGACCAAAGTAAAGTATAGCGTTACTATACCGCCCCTTTCATTTGCACAGTGCCAGCTAAGGAGAAAAGCATGAAACAGACCATAGCTACAACACTGCAAACATCTGTTTACATAAACATTTAAAAAGGAAAAGGGAAAATGGGGTCAGAAAAAGAAGAAATGGGGCACTAAAAAGAGTCAAATCAATTTATTATATAACAACAAAACATTTGGAATCATGGTGCAATCATTCCATCTTGGTATTCTTATGACTACACAGATGACTCAAAGTTTTGCATTCACGGTTAAGGGCAGTTATAGAATGTTTTCAGATAATTAAAGCTCAAGAACTCTCAATGTTGTTATATGCTATATATGTTCATTTTATTCTAATTAACAAAATACTTGACTAGATATTTAGCGTAAGATAAACATAAATCATGAGAAAAGTCTTCAGTCCTGAAAGATACAGCTAAAACAGTGGAAAATATACATTTTATTGAAAGATTATAACAGTCAGGAAATTAGTGTCCTTGGTCATATTCTGACACAGTTCTGCTCAGATGTTTTTCTTGTTACTTCCAAAATTGAGTATCCTACCCTTCCCCCACCCCTCCTTCTCATAGTTATTAGCCGTGTGCGTTAGAAACTGAAGAAAATAATATACCTCTTAATAATTGTGTTTTATACTACATGTTCATCTTATTGAATGACTTTATCAGGTTAATAACCCTAAATATGAAACAATAAAACACATATAAATGGGAATGTCACTGACCCAACCATCTGCCCACCAGGTTTTGACCTGACAAGGCTCCTGTGAGTTATCCCTGAACCAGCTGCAAATAAGATAGGGTAATTGTGTGGCCAATCTTTTGAAATGGGGTTTTTCTAATGACCAGTGATGTAGATGCAATCAACTTCAAACTAGTCACATAGCCTTACAAGCACCCTCTGATTTACTTTGTCATCAGACAGGTGAAGAGTCTGCCGTCAATGTTATCAAATAGCTGGGCACATTGTGCATACGCTGATGAAATGGGAATGTAAAGGTTTATGATACTCAATACGCTTTAAATGTTCATAGGAACGTGTCTGATAACAAAGAGCTTCTAAATAAGTTTGTTTTGGATGACTTATCCACAGAATCCTATTTATAAAGCCAAAAATGGCGTTTTTACAAAACACATTTTCATTTGTTTAGGGTTAAATGGTTTTCACGTATGTTGACAGGATTTATCATTATGAGGCAAAGATATCCGTATGGGCTGGGCTAAACCCCCCCCCCCACTAATCTTGGGCATGTGAAACACTTGCCTTGGTGAATGAGGATACCTGTACCAGCAACTCTGGCAGAACTGAAGCTTGCGTTAAAAAAGAGGAAAACAGGGTTTCTAGGCCAATACATAATAAAAAAGCTGATTTTCTGGATGCATGCCAAGGCAACGTCAGCTTCCTGAGTCTGCACACAGTTCCAGTACCTCTGCTGATGTAGCTGTTCCCTAAGTCTCATGCCTACTAGGTAAATTTAATTCTCTAGTTGGTGTTGATGAAGTGTTTGAAGCACTGTGTATTGGTTCAATGTACGCCACACACTGAAGAATGGGCAATATTTTATCATGTTTATCCCTCATGCAAGGCTTCCCACTGCAACTACACATAGGAATGAAAAGGAGCTAAATTCTGCTTTCCTATGTGCTTTCTATAGGAGTTGAGCAGTAGAATGGCACATCCCTTGTCAGACTCGTTTGTGGCTCTTATGCACAAATCTAACAAAAGAATTTGCTTCATAGCAAATAGCCATTGTTACAGTAGCTTCAGATAACTATGTTTAATAAGCCTGCTTCTAAAAGCAAATGGCTAACATTGGCATCTATATGTTTGTTTTAAGAGTAAAGCAGAGCTGTGAATCTTATTTTTCAATCTATTCTATCCAAATGGTTGTCAAATATTTAACTGGACCTTGATCTTCCATAACGTCTGAAAAGGAGCAGTAATGATAATTCTTTGTATCAGTTTAACAGAGATTTTTACTCTCTGATTTTTGTAGACTTTTCTCACAAACCTTTAAGACAATATTGTTCAAGCTTGGATTTGCAATCCCAAAGTGGGTTATGAAGCCATGGTCTGGGGATCACATTTTCTATAGGCTAAGGTTTTTTGTGTGTTTTAAAATAATTATTCTCATTTTTCTAGCACTTCTGGTTGCCAATATAACTTAAGTGTAAATGTTGCTGTTATAGCACTGACTGAATATATATCACTGGGTAATCTGAAATTTTCCATATATACATACATGATATTTTTTAAATACGAAAATATCAAATGTATAATGTCCTGAATGTAAGCACTGGCTCTGGTCATATTTGGCAGAATACTTAGATCTTTTTATAAATATATTACTTTCATAAAATAAATAACTGATTATGTATTACTCTGCAACGGAGGGGCTGGCTACAACACTGCAAAAGACGTTGAGATACAAGACACAAAATATTCTGAGATAGTTGATCATTGTCTACAGCTTCAGGCCAGCCCTGCCATCAGAACTTCCAAGCTCTCTGCTGTAGAGCTGGGAGCCTGGAAGTCCTGGAACAGGCTCCCAGGGCTGTGGCTTGAGGGCAGTCTGCAAGGGACTGCTCCAGGGGAGGAATGTGAGGGCATTGAGATTCCCAGGCCAGTCAGCTCACTATGATGCTGGCTGGCCCAGAAGCCTGAAAGCCCTGGAGTACCCAGCATGGAACTACAAATTTGGATAGCAGAGCTGGGGAAAGAATTGATTTTTCTGTTCAGCCAGCAAACCAAAAAAATCAGAGGCAATATTCAGTTTGGTTCCAAAAAATGTTGGGAATTTGTCAGCAAATTGGAAAGTGCTCTAGAGGCTGGTGATTAAAGCACTCACATGTGAGGAAGTAGATGTGGATTCAAATGTCCCCTCTGCCTGATTCAGAAGATGGACTTGAATCCACATCTCCTACCTTCCAAGTCAATGCTTTATTCTCACATTCTCTCTCTGTGGCCCAGTTAATTTTTAAGTATTTGTGCACAGCTGAACAGTTTCAACAGGAGAGACTGAGACACACTCATCCTAGAAAAGAAAATATCTTGGTCCCTCACCTAGAAAAGGGGGAGATCTGCGTTCAAGTCCCTGCTCCAGAGTGGGCACTCAACCCTGGTTCTCCCACATCCTAGGCAAATGCCCTAACCAGCAAGCTAAAGTTTATGAAGAGAACAGAAAGACACGCGTGCAGTTCGCTGATCCTGAAAAAAATTTCCCCAGCCAAAACTACTGGGTCAAACGTACAATAGTTTGGAGTTGACTGAAACTGCATTTTTCAGTGAATAAACTACTTCATCCAAAAAAATGTCACCCAGCTACACATGGGAGCCCCAGCAGCTGCTATTAGCAGCCGTGAAAGTGATGAGAATGTCAATTTCACTCAGCAGCTGTTCCTGTTAGGGAGCAGATTTCATTTTATAAACACCATGTCACTGTTTCCAAAATGTGTGGGTTTTAGGCAGGGAGAAGAAGGATTGCTGGTTCACAGAATTTTTTTTTTAAATTACATTGATTCTGATTTGGAACTAAATCAAATTTCAAAAATGCAAAATTTCCTGCAAATTGGAAATTCCATGTTTTGGCAGCTCTACTTGACAGAAACTTCTTTTTACTCAAGGCCTCAATCTTTTATTGAGGGGTGCATATTTTTATTAACTGACACTATCAAAACACTTGTATTTATTGTTCATGTGTCCCATATAAACTGAAAAATAATATTAAGATTAGAGGACTTCTTAGTGAAAGTTACATCTTTATGAAATACAACTTTACCTAGCCACAATTTTCAATTCATAAGGTTTTTCAGCTCAAGGTTCAACATTTCAAAAGCAGCAAAGAATCCTGTAGCACCTTATAGACTAACATGTTTTGGAACATGAGCTTTCCGTGAATACCCACTTCGTCAGATGCACGGACATGCATCCGACGAAGCGGGTATTCACCCACGAAAGCTTATGCTCCAAAACGTCTGTTAGTCTATAAGGTGCCACAGGATTCTTAGCTGCTTTTACAGATCCAGACTAACACGGCTACCCCTCTGATACTTGACATCATTTCAAAGTGGACCAGCCAGAATGAATGCTAATCACACAATCACTGTACTTGTATGGCAATATTTGTAGTTTCACCCACTTTGCACCAATTTCTCAGTGTGGCAGATTTACACGCACAACGGCTTAAAAGTGTCATACTCATTACATACTGCACATGTACTTGCAAGCATAATTCCCACTTTTTACAAGTGGAAAAGCATGCCACAATTTGAAAGTCTAACTCAGTAATCAACACTGGAGTAAGCACAGTAAACTTTCAATACCAATAAATTAAGCCTAATTTAGATGAATTGTTTCCATGTACTTACAGGGCAAGCTGTCTAATGCTACTTTGAAGCCACAATTCTATCATGAAGAGACTTCCTATTATAAAAATAACTTAGTACCACATCAACATTACAAACAAAAGCACTGAGAGTACAGAAAAAATCAAAATGTAATTACAAAGGAAAAGTACAGAGCAACAACGGAAAATGATAATGATTTGCATAGAACATGTAGCCAATGTATCACTGGTCACTCTAGCAAGACATCACAATTCAATGACTAAATAATTAATATTTTATATTCATAGTATTTTATGTGCATAGCAGAAGCACAAAATGATTTACTGGATACCTCTTGAAAGCCCTCCAAGATATGGTTCTGTATGCGTATAAAAAAATTAAAGAGAAATATATTCAAACATTTGGAATAGATGGTAACTTGAGGTAATTTAATTTTTCAAGCTGTCAATCGGTCAGAAATATCTGTCTTCATGACATTGCTCTTTATTAGTTTCTTCTGATGCGGAACAAAAGGACAGAGATTATACAGTAATCTTAGAAGTCACTGTACTTTCTGGATTAAGCTTATCTAGATAACATAAGGTATTATAAATCAATACATACAACTATTTCTTTAGTAGACATTTGTTCTCATTCAGTCATCATCAATTTTTTAATCCTATTTCCATCCCTTTATACACTGTACTTGTTGCATGTAACTCAGGAACTTGCCTCCAGTCAAAATGGGTCCTGTGTCCATAAGAGTAACAAACAGCAAGCTTCCCACACACAGCAAACACTGCACTCAATGATGTGTCTTCATTTTTCTCTTATATGTTCTTGTGTGGTTACAAAGTGTACCTAACCCATTTTTATTTGCGCTGATAATGCTACAGGAATTTTTAAAAGCTTTCACTGTATTCTGCTCAGAAGTGGGAGTAAGTAATTTTCTGAGGGTAACAATCCAATTGATGTTTTATTTTTAAGTATTTCACTCCCTCACTGTTTAAGAGAGGTAAAATAAAAGCATGTATTAGACAGACCAAGCAAACCATTAACCATCTGAGTTTTTCTTTTGTTGCGAACACGCAAATGAAACTACTTGACAGTATTATTAAGTTTAACTCACAAAATAGTATGCACCACCATTTCAGGATGTTAGCTTTTAAGAGTTCTTCACTTAGGCCCAGATCATGCAAAAACTTGACTTATTCATGTGCTTAACTTTAAACATTATGAATAATCTCATTTACTCATTCACTGAGACTGTTCATGTGAATAAAGTTAAGCACATTCATAGAGGCACCCATCTTCAGCAGGAACAGTTCCTTATCTTATATAAAACACCAATTTATTATAATGGAAAAGGTTAAAATATTTCCAAAATTGCTATCTATAGCAAGCAGTATCTACGATTTTGGAGATCAAAGTTAAATCTAAACAAAAGAAACAGAAAAACAGCTTCAATGGAGAGATGTCACATTAAAGTAGACAGCATGAGAGTGATCAAAAGCAAACTTTGGTATACCATCTTTCATGTTATGCATCCAAGTAAACCAGTATTTTTAACAGCTCATTAATGAAAATAAGCCAATTAAAATAATATCTTAGATGTTACAAATAAAATGACATTCATATCTGGAGCGGATTTCTGAAGGAAGTATCAAATTCAAGGAAACAGCACATAAATATCTGAAGCCAATCAACTACTGAGTCTTTCACATTTAGAATCTTATTAGGAACCAGACTCTAAGGCCTTGTCTTCACTAGGGGAAAAAAGTTGTGTCTTAACTCAAGTTAACTAATACAACATAAAACCCTAATGACGACAAGGCAGTTTGCCATTTTCACATGAGTTAGGTTGAGGTTAACCGTATGCTTCCATAGTCTTTACCTTGCACACTACCTTGTGTGACAACTACAAACTGCTTTTTCTTCATTAGGGTTTTACTTTATGTTAGCTAACTCACATTATTTAAGGCACAAGTTTCTGTCCTAGTGAAGACACAGCTAAGGCCCAATTTATTTTCATCAGTGCTGAGAACCTATAATTCCAACTGAAATCAACAAGAACTGTGAGCATTCAGCTCCTCTGAAAATCAAACACTGAAGTAATATTATACCTTTTTCTGGGGGGAAAAAGTGCTTCAGTTAAAAACTTCTGCAGAACTACTTGCTTCACAAGAGCTGCAGACCTACCACCAAATCTTGCTGTTTCACAGTTGCACTTCTCATTTTGCAGGTTAGGCTGCAGAAGAGATCTGCATAGGTATGATTGTAGCAATAGTTTTAGTTAAGGTTGCCTAAGTATTCACATTACATTACTATTTTCATTCCATCATAACATACCATTTTTTAACCTTTCAACTATTAGTCTTCGATTTTTTGGGTGGTAAATACTGTAAATTTCCTGGGATTTACATATGATTTTTTCAACCTTTTAAAGTGGTTATTCTATGCATCTCAAATATAAGCTTAATAAAGAGAAAATGTATATACAATTCTTGTGATTTTTTGGACAGTTCTAGCATTGAAACAATATAATGTTGAAAACTGGCAGTGAAATTGCTTTCATTGACGTGAAATGCCTTTTGAGTTTTCCAGTGAAAACTGCTTTTGATTTAAGTGTGTTATGAGGGCAATTCATGCAAGCTTTTTAATACTTTGAGCACAGCTTTTTTTAGTCTTTAAAACACCTTTTACCTATATTCTAAGCAAAGAAAAGTTATGCTAGGCATGAGTACAGTACAGACTCTTCCATAGGACCCATTTGTCATTAAAATGGGTAAAGATTTCCTAACTGTAGTCCAACTGGTTTGCTGCACAACCCTTGCTGGTAGCCTACACAGAGGTCACTGGTCACAAGACACAGGCTCTCCTTATTTCCAGCTGCTTAAATTGTGTTAAGACAGATAAAAATACATTAATCTTTTTCCATTGTTTTTCTATGTAGGTAATCATTGTCATTGCTACAGGACTGTTATGTAATCGCAAATGAGAGGGGAGATGGGATAGTCTCTTATGATATGTTCCACTCTGAAAATATCTGAAAAACCTTGTTTTCAGGTTAAGACTTAAGAGTATAATGGCATGAGGTGCTGCGCTCTATTTCCAGTGCCTGCTATAGGAACTGAGATTGCAAATAACCTCCCAATATTTTCTCAACACTTGACTGGATTAGGCCCTGCATGAAGCCATAAGACCCCTGCCACATTTGCTGTGCAGTAAACAATGAATCATAGAAAGCTCAATAAGCGGGTCTCCAGGACAAGCATCGAAGCTTGTCAAAACTTCTCAAAATTCTACATTTTGACAAAGAAATTCATACATTTGGCATTTTGACAAAAAAAGGGGGAGATATGAATGGTTATGAGTTCTTCCTCTCTGTTATTAACAAGCTTAATTTAGAACGAACTTTGCGCAAGACAGAGTGTTAGGGTGGTGTCTAATAAAGCAGTTTCAGGTTATAAAATTTCTTTTTTTATCTATTTACAAAACCTAGGAAATTGCCATTAAAAAGCATGTTAAGAGAAGATTAAGACTGAATATGTGAGCATTCAGAAGTCAAGATGTGGTAAAGTTAAAGTTAGCAGCTAACTCTACCCTCTTGTATTTCTACTTTACAGTATACTCTAATTTGCATCATTGCAATCCATTTCTCACATAATACAATGTCATCTTATGCAATATTTTCTACATTCGTCTAAGGTGTGCAATAAATGAGACAGGCTTGACCAGAAGCCCTTATCGCATCTTGCATGTGGATAGCCTGAATTCTGGCATATGCATGGCAACGCCCAGCACTATAAAATGTTGCACATCTATCTGAAGTTATAGAGAAAAAAATGTATATAATATTTATTGCATTTGTGAAATGGTATCTGCTCATGTAAGTAAGACCACCATAATGTACATGTACAAGAGACAGTTAAAACTGTGCATATAACTTTAATCTTGACATTTCTTGTCTTGAGTGATTAACCATTCACCCTTAACATTCTCTTACTTTTTAAAAATGGGATTTTATTAATATTCTTAAGACACAAGACAGTTTTCCTCAGTGATTCTTATGGAGCCAGATGCCAATGTTACCTGACAAAGGCATCTTATGTACTGATAAGTAAAGCATGTATCCACGTGACTAATGCCGGATGCCCAAAGTTATAAAGCAAAAGCCTGAGTAGTAAAGCACACTAGACTGAACTAATGACAACCCTAGCCAATACCAAATGTGAGAGAATACTTCCACCACCTTTCAGCGTACAAGTTTTACTTATCTATAATTGAATTTCCATGTATATAGTCACACTACATTACCCTACAAATATTTCTGCAGGAATTCCTAGCGATCTTAATTTGATAGCTATTTGCCCAAGAGTCTAAGTGACAGTCAAAATCAATTAACTGATTTCAAGAACGTTTTATAAAAGTTAAGAAAAGTAAATAACCAATGACCACTAGAAAAACTTTGTCAGTAACATCAAAAACCAATGTAAAAAAAGGTCAAAGTGAGAAAAAAAAAAAGACATATCAACAATGCTTGTTAAAAACAGAGACAGTGCGAGCGTCATAATGACAGCTGCATGACCTGAGGGATTTTCATACAAAAATCTGTAGGAATTTGGAGCCATGAAGAAATAACTACTGCTGTCTATGGAACTGGCTAAAAGAAGTCTAAGGATATCTGAAGATGTTTATTGTTTTACCTTGTATTTTTATATATATATGCAAATTACCCACAGTAAAGCTTCTGAAAGATTGTCATCATTTCATAGCAATAAAACAATGTAAGTTTGTACAACAAATACAGACAATGGAATTTTTTATACTGAACTGTATAATCGATTGCTCTCCATTTCCCATTGTAAATAACATGTGTTTCATAAAAGACATACATCAAACTAAAAATCAGAGCTTCTGGGACTCTTTTTTGTGCCAAGAATGACCAATTTGGATTTCCACATACAAAAAGTTAATAAGTTTTTTCATAAAAACTTAATTTGTAATTATATAAATTGATCAATTGCTCTTACAGTCTAAGGTGTGGAACAGACTATGTTTTATAACATTCCCAGAAGAACAACACCTTGCACTCCACTGACACACAAGCAAAAGAGTGATCCAGTTTGCACAGGCAATTTCTATTACAGTGTTCACTCACACCAGTTATTGTAAAACAGTAAATTGTTTCTATTTTGTGCATCTCAGAAGTGTAAGATTTATAGGGTGCCAAATATTTCTTAGCGTTATTGGTGCTTATTTCCTTTTGAAATTTCAGAGTGCTGATTTGAAGTAAACAGATAAAGTATTTCTTTATATAACACAAATGCTGGAGCAAGATGGATACAAATATTAAAGCCAAATTCTTCATAATTAATTTATTGCCTTAGGGACTTAAAGCCTTCCAGGAAGCACCTGAAAATCTCCAGGTTCACATCCTGCAACTAGAACTATGCTTTTACTAAAGGATGTGAAGGAAAACCCATACATCTGTGGACAACTTTTCAGTTAAAGATATACAGATACTAAAAAGCATAATTATTCCACTTGAAAATTCAATTTACAAGAGTTTTTCCTGATCTGTCCCCTCAGTCCTATCTTACCTCCCCTTCAACTGCCCTTCAGCCTGTCTTCTCCCCACCAAAAATCTTAGGTCAGCCTCTTCGGCTGCTACTAACACAGTGAACGTCCACCTGTCTCCCCACAGAAGTTGGGAATTTTCCAGAGGCTCTCTACCTCACCTTCAGTTTTGCTATAGCATTCTCATGACTGACACTCCACTCTGCATTCCTGCTAATATGAACAGCTTTCATTGCTCATCAGAGCATGGGCTTAGATCTGCTGTTTGTAGATCTGTCCTTCACTTGTCTGAGTTAAAAGGCAGTCAAGCAGACTTTGTGTGGGCCTTTTCACACCAGACCTTAAAACTTTTACACTTTCAAACTGTAAGTCCTTCTAGAAAACTCCTTCCAAGCAACCAAGAGAACACCAGACAGTTCACAAGTCATGCCTCTTGATTTCTATAGTTGCAGGAGCCATACAGACAGGAAGAGATGGTATGTAGAGAGATGCCATTATCCTGTGCATTCAGATGTGACAAGACTATTAGCCTAATGGAACTAGCCTGCTTTGTCCAAGACAAGTTTGAAAACCATATTTGTTTTAGGCAGTAGGGGGCTATGAAGATAAGTGAATCTTTGTTTCTCTTGAGCCTGGTCAGGGCCATTGCTATCAGAAGTATTAATAGGAATTCATATGCAACCTTCCCTCACAAAGAGATAGAGAATATGTCTCCGTAACAATGTAATCTCTTTCCACAGCTTTGTGGAACACCACTACCTTTTGTTCAGGGGCATTGTGTACAGATATCTAGTATCTTGAGAAAGATACGGGCCACAGCCTTCTGGCTCAGAGACAATTCATCTGACTCCACTACCAGACAGTTCAGCCAATCTGTAACTAATAGTTAGAGGACAAGGAGCATTCACTCCCAACACCAGTAGGGCTTCCCAGCACAGAAAGAATGTTCTGATACCCTCTGTTTGTTTGTAAATAAGGTGGCTTGCTTATCCATTTCCATCATGATTACCCTCTGGGATACTAGGCTTCTGAATGTCCTTAGTATATTTAGGATTGCACTTCCTCCCAGAACATTTATATGTACCTATGGTTCCTAGACAAAGTACTCTAAGCGTGTAGTCTCCCAAGTAGGTTTTCAGACCCAAAACAGGAGTGACCCTGGTCACTACAGTTTGGAAGTCCATTCGTAATTGCAATTTCTCCCTGGACTGCCACCATGCCAGAGAGGTAAGGAGGTCAATTGTCAATCATGTATAAGGTGAGAATCTGTAGCTTATGACTAAGGCTGCATGTCTGTCACAGAGGTCATGGAACTCTGTCATCTCTATGACTTCTGCAGTGGCCAGCAGCATCAGTTTGGGTGTGTGGTAGGTGGCTCAGGGCTAGGGCAGGGAGTTGTGGTGCTGGGTGGCACTTACCTGGGGTGGGGAGCTCCCCAGTTCGCACCTGTATGTCCCTGAAGCAACTACACAGAGGGGCCAGGGGGATCTGCACGCTGCCCACGCCCACATGCGCTGCCCCCACAGCTCCCATTGGCTGCAGTTCCCAGCCAATGGGAGCTGCAGAGCCGGTGTTTGCGGCAGGAGCAGTGCGTGGAGTCCTCCTGGCCGCCCCTCCATCTAGGAGTGCAGGGACATTCCGGTCACAGCCGGGTAGGGAACCTGCCAGCCCTGCCAATCCTCCACACTCCCAGCACCAGCAGAGGTCCTCGATCGTGCACCGCCACTCGCCCTGGCCCAGCACCAGCGAAGGTCCTGGGTCACTGCCTGCCTCCCCTCCCCAGTATAGGTCCCAGGCTGCATGCCGCCACCCATGTCCACCCAGCATCAGTGAAGGTCCTGGGCCATCACCACCCCCAGCACTCGCAACACCCAGGCCCAAGTTTTAGTTAGGGGTATATAGTAAAAGTCATGGATAGGTTTTTCTTTTACTGCACGTGACCCATGACTTTTACTAAAAATACCCGTGACTAAAACATAGCCTTACTTATGACCACTGAGACCTCAGAGTCCACTGAGGTTGATGACCGTAGAGCTGTCCTCCTCATAAGTATTAGGAACACCTGTACGGCACTTAGAACCACACCATGCACGTGGTGCCTCCTTTCTTGCCTCAAGAAATTATTTAATAAATGTATGCTGGGTGGTTCTATGGAACGACGGCTCAATATTGAGAGAAGCTCTGGTAAGAACAGAATCAATAAGGTATGAAGCCTCAAGTGAGATTATAACAGGTGAGTCAAGAGGTTTAAAGATCAGTAGGAAGCAACATAAGTGACCAACATCACATGAGGAAGGGAGCCACTAGGCAGATGAATACAGTGCTCAAAAAAATGAGATTTCAAGTCTGCTTTCATTGTCCAAAAGCAATGACGGCAAACTCAGAGCAGCTCCTTCTGAATTACAGCATATAAGATTATTATTTTTTACTTACAAATACAGTTGGAGAGTTTCTAAATTCAGATTCTATGTCATCTGTACTCATCTATCTCATTCTGTCCACAGCATCTTTTCTAGTACATTTTCAAAGAAAGATATTTCAACAAAAATAATCTTTTTACAATTAGAATAGTCAGTGAACACTCTCTATTCAGTGCTAATGCGTAGAGATATCAACTGGCATTCTAAGCCTTCCAATACAGATGGCACGCAGATTGTAATTAAGGTCTCTCTCACCCTTAAGCACACTTTTGTCTTTCTGCTCTTTTGTATTCCAGTGCTACATACATCTCTTGAAGTATGAACCTCTTTTTTCAACAGACTAGCACAAAGAAATCCCTAAACAAATGCCTTCCTAAAATTACATAAAACCTGAACCCATTAAGCAATTATTATTTGTAGAACAACTAGTATAGTATATTCTGTTTTTAATGCTCAATCAACATTTACTCTAACTACTACAGCACTTCATTCTAAAATAAAACAGAACTTACCCTTGTAAAGACTAGAACCCTAGAGCTATGGAGGAAATTAATTGTGTTTCAAATGTTACTAATTTCCTTATGCTCACTTAAATTTGCCAAAAAGTCATTTTGCCTGGAGCACAAGAAAAAACAAAAATGAGTACAATTAGCAGGATGACTTCAACATGTTAAGTATATTGCAGAAGAGAATAAGACACAACCAACCAGTTACATTAAGTCCATTTCAAGTGATAGAAGTATTCATGGTAAAGTCTACATTTGAGCCCTCTCCTTTGAGACCAGCCCACCAAACCTCTTCACTCCTGCACATTTCACTTGCCATTATGTAATGTCTCCTTTTTTATTATTATAACGGTGTGTTCAAAGGTATGCAGTAAAGATGTAGTTCCTTTGGGGGTTTGGATGCTATCAAACTACAAGGGCAAAACTCACTTTGTTTAAGTGACCGGAAAACCTAACATGAAAGTATTGCTTTTGATTATATACATTTTAGGGTGACACGGCTGTAAAGCAAAACCACTACCCATAGTCTATGTAGCACGGTAGTCTCTCTCATCTTCCCTTCTTTATTTTGAGTCTTCCCCCAGGGCCTTTAATCCTCTTCCCACACTTTCTGTGACAACGGTACATTTGTTTACCATGATGAGGGGTAATTACATTCTACACAAGATTATTTTATAATGAGGCTGGTAGCAGCCTGATTACCAATCGTTTTTAGGCTTATGATTTTTTTCTGATATACTTAAAATACAACTCTACTTTGTCCACTGTCTTTCATAAAAGTTTATTCCAAAATGCTTTACAGAGAAAATATAGTTACAAAATTAAAACAAAAAATTCTAGTAAAGGCATAAGGGGATTTAAAAGGCATTTTCAACTGGAATTTTTTTTAAGAAAAGGGAAGTCTAAGTTCAGAGCCAAAGAAAAGCTGTCCCAAATGCCAGGAGCTATGAATAAGAAACTTCTTGTACCAACAGTGGCAGGACTATATGTCTGTTATCAATTGTGGTGTTGCTCTAAACACTTTGGAAGGAAGGGACCCTGTCACTGGTAAATTATATCATGCTCCTAGTCCTTTGGGTTGTATAATAAACAATGATAGCTCAAGTGAGAAAGGAGGAAGTGACTTACTGGACATGCTGGAATCTGAAGAGCTCATGGGAAGTCAAAGGGAAAGGCTATGGTCATGGCAAGACGGGAGGAAGGCACAGAGGAGGACTTTAGCCATGAAGCTAAGGCAGTGGAATACATGGGCAACACTGAAGAGGTAGCAAAAGCAGATTTTCAAAGGAGATGAGCGAAGAGAATATAACTTCAGAATCAAAGTTAGACAGAAAAGCTAAATGGAAGGATTTATGTTGGCAAATGCTTCTGTCTCAGAGGCATTTATAAGACTTTTATCTACATTTCAGATAAGCCTACCAGAGAAATTATAGGACAACTTCATTAAGTTTTGCTTTGTTAGTAGTCATTCTGCATATATATATTACAGCATATAGCTGTCTTCTGTATATTTCAATTTTAGACTGACTACAGCTGAGAAAGATATTGAAGGGAATCTGGAAACAACTATAAAAATGTATAAAAACAACAAGGAGCCCGGTGGCACCTTAAAGGCTAACAGATTTATTTGGGCATAAGCTTTCATGGGTAAAAAACCTCACTTCTTCAGATTCTTCTCCATGCATTTGAAGAAGTGAGGGTTTTTTACCCATGAAAGCTTATGCTCAAATAAACTGTTAGTCTTTAAGGTGCCACCAGACTCCTTGTTGTTTTTGTGGATACAGACTAACACGGCTACCTCCTGATATAAAAATGTATAGCACTCATTCTGCTGATCTGTATTTGTAGTATTAGTATAAATACTTGTATATATCTTAACATGATTATATTGCTTAATTATTTAACAAATTTCAGATACCTGGTTCAGTTGATTTTTTTTCTCTCTCCAGGATTGCATTAGCTCTTCTGTCCATAGCACCACACTGGGAGCTTATGTTCAGGTGATTATCCACTATGACCCCCAAATCTTTTTCAGAGTCCATGCTTCTCAGGATAGAGTCCCTCATGCGGTAAATATGGCGTACATTCTTTGTTCCCAGATACATACATTTACATTTATGCATATCAAAATGCATATTGTTTGCTTGTGCCCTGTTTACCAAGTGACCCCAATCACTCTGAATCAGTGACTTGTCCTCTTCATTATTTACCAGTCCCCCAATTTTTATATCATCTGCAAACTTTCAGTGATAATTTTATGTTTTCTTTAGGTCAATGCGAAACAGAGTGGAAACAGTGGAAACAGAGTTGCTTCCTGATGATTCCCTGTTTGTAATTATATTTTGAGACTTCTCAGTTAGTCACTTTTTAAGCCATTTAATGTGTGCCATGTTAATTTAATACTGTTCTAGATTTTTAATCAAAATGTTGTGTAGTACTAAGTCAAACACTTTAGAAAAGTCTAAGTATATTATATCAACACTATTCCCTTTATCAACCAAATGTGTAATCTCATCAGAAAAGACATCAATTTAGCTTGACAGGAGCTAATTAATATTGATTTGCACTAATCATGGTGCCCTCCTTTCATCCTTTATTGATCAAGTCCTGTATCAGCTGCTCTATTATTTTGACAGGGATTGATGTCAGGTTGATAGGCCTAAAACTACCCTTTTTAAAAACTGGAACAAAATAGGCTTTTTCCCAGTCTTCTGAAACTTCCCCATTGCTCCAAGACTTATTGAAGGTCAACAGTAATGGTCCAGTGAGCTCCTAGGCCAGACCTTTAAAACTCTTGGATGCAAATTATCTGGACCTGTTGTTTTAAAAATGTCTAGCTTTAATAGCTTCTGTTTAATAGCCTCCATAGTTAAAACTGGAATAGCAATAGTGTTATCATCACTATATGGTATCATCTGTTTTTTCCCCAAATGCAGAACAGAAATATCTAGTCTATATTATATTTAGATCTCATTTATGCTGCCACTTATTGCTAGGAAAGGAAGGAAAATATTTTAGGATACAGTTAATAACAGTCTTAGTGGCACCATTGCTCAATCACATCTTCACCTCAAGACATAGGCCCTAGTCTGTATTCAACTTAATCTCAAGATTACTGACAGCTTGTCAACTCTGCTGATGTAGAGACTCGACTTCCAGTACCAATTTCAATAATTATCAGCAAACTTTTAAATGTTGTGCACAATGACAAATAGAGGTCTGCCTTTGAAACAATAACTCTGAAAAAGAGTTAAAAAGTAAGAGGGAAAATCCAGAATATAGCTCTGGTAAACTGCTGAACTGGAATTTGCTGGTTCATTAATAACAGGCACTGACCAGAAAGAAGGAAGTAACATTATGCCAGTGGCAGGACATCTACTGCTTGAAATAAATTCCAAAAAGTTTATTTCAAAGACAACCAGTGGTTACAGCACCTTTAACTTATTCAGGTAGCGTCTTGTGTGGACAACCAACAGATCTTCTTCAGTAGCTTCTCGTGCTTGTACAATCAAGTCATCTGCAATTAGTTTTTCTTCTGAAACAGCAGGGGAAAAAAAGGAGGAAGAAAAACTGTTATTCAGCATTGTTGAACTTTCCAATTTTTCTCCCTACAATTTTAGATTCTGGCTTGTAGGTGTTGGAGCTCCTATAGTACTTTGCATTAAATGGACTTTTGATTCAAAGTGCTAATAAATGCTTCAAACACATACTCTACACAAGTTATTAATCACATATAAATAATATAACAAAATTGTTTATGGATAAAACTAAAATAATGATAAGAATTTAATAATGCTCATAGACCACTTTATAATTTCAAAGTGCTAATTTCTTTGTTTAAACTGGAAAGGAAAGGTAGGCAGTGAAGGTTTTAGAATAGAAGACAAATGATGCTAAACACCAGAACAAATATCCAAAGGGCACTCATAGTTTAAACATGGATACAATTTGAAAACTCTGGTCCTGGTATCAGCAATTATTAATCTTGATTCTTTAATACACCTCTACCCAGATAAAACGCCATCTGATATAACAAGAATTCAGATGCAACACGGTAAAGCAGCGCTATGGGGGCTGGAGGGGGCAGGGCTGCACACTCCAGTAGATCAAATGAAATTCGATATAACACGGTTTCACCTATAACGCGGTAAGGTTTTTTGGCTCCTGAGGACAGCGTTATATCGAGGTAGAGGTGTATGTCTTACTGCAAATTCCACAGTCAAGCACTGACATTTAATTCACTGAATCATCAGAGCAGGAAATAGTAAAATTCAAAGAATAATAATTACTTAGAGAGTTCTGATAAGACATGAACATCTAGGCTTAATTGTTACATTTAACATTGTCAAACCCCTATTAATATTTAATTTGCAGAGCCTGGAAGCAATTACTTGCTCTCCATATTTGGTGGCCCATAGGCTTACATAAAATTAAGTTTTACCCGTACAAACTACTGCTTTCCTAAATATCACCCCAAGATGTCTGTACATGGGTGTGTGTGTGTGAGATATTTTTAATGCAAGCAGGGACATATGTGGATACATTTGCTGGCTGGTATACCAAACTTCATTTCAGTGCATCAGGGATGGCTAAGCAATGCCCATGGTGGAGAACAGTTATGCATGCTTTATCTATGGTGATCAGCTGTTAAAAGTATAACACTAGTGATCATCACATAATTGTTTATGCAGTGTTGCTGTAGCCATGTTGGTCCCAGGATATTAGAGAGACATGGTAGGCAAAGTAATATCTTTTATTGGACCAACTTTTGTTGGTGAGAGAGACAAGCTTTCCAGCTTACACAGAGCTCTTTCCAGACCTGAAGAAGAGTTCTGTGTAAACTCAAAAGCTTGTCTCTCTCACCAACAGACGCTGGCCCAATAAAAGATATTACCTCACCTACCTTGTCTCTATAATTGTTTATATTATATAGTACGAGAGTATGTGTCTGATGAGCAAAGTCACTTTGTGAAAAGCCTTCTTAATGCAGTTGCAAAAAGAATGTAATCTGATGGATTTTGTTTCCACTGGCATGGTATAAAAGAATATCTGCAACAAAGTCTGCACTGGTAGAACTTCTGACCAAGGCTTGAAAAACCCACCTTGCCAATTCACCCAGCTCACATAGAAATTTTTCAGGGCCAAGGAGACAACAACTTCTTCCCTGAAGGGAGAAGTAAGTATCAGAACAGAGTAGCCAAAATGCCTCTAGTAGTTTTCCAGTCAGGGGATGCAGGGAACAGAGTGCACCTTCTCTTCTACGAAATGGGAGGGGGGGGGGGGAAGAGTCTAGTGTCATCAGTTTTTCCTTGAGGAACTGGACAGTGAAAAGCAGAAGTGTCCACATGAAGAAGAGGAATTGGAAGAAACACCAGTGTGTCCAGAAGGGCAGCAACCTCAGAGGAGCTCAACAAAGGCAGAAGGCTCCAGTGTTCATTAATTGGGGGATGGAAGTCAAGATTCATTGATTGAAGAGGGGGACTGGGAAAGATCCCAGAATTCATTAACTGGGGAGAATATCAGAATGCATTTAATGCACACTTGAGGGGAAGAATTTAATTCATGGGCAGAGGCAGAATTGCTTTATTGACGGAAAAATGAATATATGGCAATGTCAATGCAATAGGAATGGCTCTGGGTGGGCTACTGGCTTGGGCATGGTGTGTTTGACAGGTGTTTTTGACCTGGCCAAGTAATCTCAGTCCTCAGGTGAAAAGGTGTTGAAGATTTACAAGCTCTGACCTTAATTCTTATATTTGAAATTCCCAACAGCATTTCTGCACAGAACTTTTCATCTGTGTAAACAGCAATATTAGTGCCTATCAGCACACTAATCTTTATGCCTCTATCAGATGATCTCAAAGCACTTTACAAACATTAATTATCACAACATTATGAAATAGTAAGGGATGGATATATGCAAGCCACAGTTAGTCTCCTTCTTCCTGAAATGTGATTTGCTACTTAATTTGAAATATATTAGGTTCCATCAGCAATCTCAAGAGTAAGTCAGATTCATACCATATATAATTTAATACAGCAAGCTAGTCATTAAAACTTTTTTAGTGGTGAGAGTCGGGTTGGAATGTTCTCTCTTCTGCGATACTGTTCCAAAAAGAGACTGAAGCAACCAAAATGCTCCAGTTACATTCAGTCATACTTGGTCCTTCCCCTTGGAAGTCAAGTATTTTACGTGTTTACACGGATCACAATGCAAAAGAAAGATTTTTTCATTCCATTTCAGTAGAACTAGAGCCATTGTGCAGTTTTAGTTTCAGGATTAGCTTTAAAATAAATAGTAACTGGAACTCCAAAACAGTATCTGCTTCCAGTCTATAAAGACAACCTTTTATTAGTTTATCTTCACTTCTCATTACCTCGTAATCTAGTACTGATAGAAAACATTTAGTATTCAATTTGTAATCACAATGAACACTAAGTATGTTAAATGTCAAAATGTTCATTACATCATTATGGTTTGAAAAACAGAACAGAGTCAGCTGATAAAATGGTCTTTTGTGGATAGGGGTCGTCTGTGTCTGACAAGTGTTTGATAGTATATGTCAAAAGGCAGTCTCTCAGAATACATGTGTCAACTGGCATTAATTTGGCCTTCTTTACGATAGTCTCAGAGAGACTAAAAATTAAATGGGTATCAAGACAGAACTCTAACAGATGTGGATGCAGCAGATCTGGTATACTTGCATTTTTTCATCCTGTATTGCACCTGTTCTGAGGATAAATAATTTACTGAGTACCAACAGGATGCTTTGTACTCTAAAAACATACGGCCTTTGCCTTCTACACCTGAATCAGCACAAGCACAAGAGTCCCCTGTTAGTACTATGAATCGAACTGTTGGACTCTAACTTCACAGGTGATGCAATGTGAAAACAGGCAAACATGTTTAAGTCTCAAACAATTTTACATTAATTTCTTTTTAAAATATGTAGCACAAACAGAACAGTTTATATGGTTTGTTATAAATGTTTTATTGGCATGAATGTGGGATCTTCTCTACCATATACAGTTTGTGAAGTACTTTGGCAGAGTCTGACAAATTCACTTGATCCTCTGTTATTGAAAAGTAGGGAACTTTCTACAGTGATTGGAATTTTGCATGCTAAGTTACCATTAAAGACGTTTCTAGCTTTTACGATTTGAAAATAACCTACTAATGCATTGCTGCCTTCATGAGTCTTTATATAGGCAGCTCCTGTACTTTTGCTGTTGCTCATAGTTTTGCCCAGCAGTGGGTTAGAACGAAATTAACCAACTAGTTATTTTTCCTGCTGTTTTTCAAACCCAATGGCAGAGTGAAATTGACAACCACTAGGTGAGTGTCACTCTGCATACACACAGCACCACAGAAATGCAGCCACAACTGGAGTGGAAAGTTCTTGGCAAAATACTGGTGGGGAAGAAAGTGCCAAGGACAGTGGAGCAAACCATGCTTTAAAGAAAACTGCTGCAGTTTGTTTCATGTCCAAGCAGCTCAGATAGAATCTCAGTTTTTAAATTCTCACTTGCAAGAGCATCAACAGTGTAAAGTGCATGGACGTCAATTTACATAAGAAATATTAAGGGCAAGTTAAACTTGCTGAGATTTAAGTTTGTGGTTTCACAGACACTAAAGTATTACAAAGGTGATACATTTAAAAAGAAAAGAGCATGATTTGCCCAGAAAGTAAAAGCAAGACAGATAGTAGAGCAGCTATTATCTATATTAGCAATAACTATAGTTAATGTTTACAGAGCTTGCATGCAATTACTTCTGTTCCATTTTCTTTGCACAAGTGTCAGTTTAACACCACTTAAACAAAAGTTGAATAATAAGTGTAATTTTGTCATTATGTTACCTTTCAAGAAATTGATTACTTTCCCCCATTTCCCTGCATCAAACGGATGTAGCTTCTCCAATCCCATAAATGTGATGTTGTAGTCTGGAGAATATACAATAGGCCAGCATGTTGGTGGAACTTTATGATACAGCGCAGTTCTGTGAGGCCTTACGGAAAAGAAGAATAGAACCATCACTGTTCCTAATCACTGGTAAAGGAAAATCTAATGACCTCACCCCACGTTAAGCAGTGGGGCCATTGTCTGGCTTGTTGAGAACATAAGAATGGCCACACTGGGTCAGACCAATGGTCCTTCTAGTCCAGTATCCTGCATTCTGACAGTGGCCAACACCAGCTGCTTCACAGGGGATGAACAGAACAGGGCAATTATCAACTGATCCATCCCATCATCCAGTCCCAACATCTGGCAGTCAGAGACATAGGGACACCCAGAGCATGGGGTTGCACCCATGACCATCTTGGCTAATAGAAACTAATGGACCTATCCTCCAGGAACTTATCTAATTCTTTTTTAATCCAGTTATGTTTCTGCCTTCACATCATCACTGGCCAACAAGCTCTACAGGTTGACTGCATTGTGTGAAGAAGTACTTCCTTTTATTTTAAACTTGCTGCCTATTAATTCATTGGGTGACCCCTGGTTCTTGTGTTATGTGAAGGAGTAAATAATTCCTTATTCACTTTCTCCATTCCATTCATGATTTTATAGGCTTCTAATATATCCCCCCCAGCTGTCTCTTTTATAAAATGAATAGTCCCAGTTTTTTTAATCTCTCCGCATATGAAAGCTGTTCCATACCCTTAATCGTTTTTGTTGCCCTTCTCTGTACCTTTTCCCTTTTCTAATTTTTCTTTTTTCAGATAGGACAATCAGAAGTGCACGCAGTATTCAAGGTTTGGGCATACCATGAACTTATATAGCAGCATTATGATATTTACTGTCTTATTAACCATCCCTTTCCTAATGGTTCCTAACATTCCATTAGTTTTTCTGTCATTGAACATTAAGCAGATGTTATCAGAGAACTATCCACATTGACTCAGAGATTCTTTTTCTGAGTATTAATAGCTAATTTGGACCCCATCATTCTGTATGTATAAATGGAATTATGTTTTCCTATATGCATTACTTTGTATTTTTCAACATTGAATTTCATCTGCCATTTTGCTGCCCAGTTACCCAGTTTTGTGAGATCCCTGTGTAACTCTGCAGTCAGCTCTAGACTTAACTCTCTTGGGTAATTTTGAATCAGCTGCAAACTTTGCCACCTCACTGTTTCTTTCCTTTTCCAGATAATTTATGAATATGTTGAACAGCACTAGTCCCAGTACAGATCCCTGGGGGACATGACTATTTACCTCTCTCCATTCTAAAAACTGGCCATTTATTCCTACCCGTTGTTTCCTGTCTTTTAACCAGTTACTGATCCATGAGAGGACCTTTCCTCTTATCTCATGACTCCTTAACTTTGCTTAAGAACCTTTCATGATGGACCTTGTCAAAGGCTTTCTAAAAGTCCAAGTACACTGTATCCACTAGATCACCCTTGTCTACATGTTTATTGACCCCCTCAAAGAATTCTAATAGATTGGTGTGCCATGATTACCTTTTACTAAAGCCGTGTTGACACTTCCACAACAAATTGTGTTCAGCTATGTGTCTGATAATGCTTTTCTCTACTATAGTTTCAACCAATTTGCCTAGAACTGAAGTTAGGCTTACTAGCCCGTAATTGCCAGGATCGCCTCTGAAGCCTTTATTAAAAATTGGCATTACATTAGCTATCCTCCAGTCATCTGGTACAGAAACTGATTTAAGTGATAGGTCAAATACTACAGTTAATAGTTATGCAGCTTCATATTTGAATTCCTTTAGAACTCTCGGATGAATATCATCTGCTCCTGGTGACTTATTACTGTATATTAATTAGTTTCAAAACCTTGTCTCAGAGGCGATACATAGAGGAGTATGGAGGGTGTCAAGTACCCCCGGATTGGTCTGCTGGGGACAGGGGCTCCGTCCTTCCCTCCCTGTGCCTCCCCATCAGCATGTTTGCCACTTTCCCTGGCAGCCAGGCAGGGAGTGGGATGGAGCCGCTTCTGCCTGAGAGAACCGTGCAGGGAGGCTGTGGCTCCAGCTGTCATCTCCCCGACTCAGGTGGGAGACTGCTGGGAAAACCAAATATATGGTAACGCACCCTCCCAAACTCTGTTACCCTCACTTCTGCATTGCTGCTGGTCATAGCATTGGCTTTAGAGCTAAGTGCCCAGCCAGCAGGCTTCCCTCTCTGGCTGCCCACCTCTGAAGGCAACAGCCTTGCCAGGAGCAGGGCAGAAGTAAGGGTGGCAATCCCATGACCTCCCTGAAATAGCCTTGCAACCTTCCCATCCTGACTGCCTCTTGGGCCCACAGATTACAACACCATGAAATTTCAGGTGTAAACATCTGAAAACGTGATACTGACTCATTTTTAAAACCCCTGGCCATGAAACTGACCAAAATGGACTGTGAATTTGGTAGGGCCCTACTCATGTCCAAGCACCTGAATGAAGCAGTATGTCAAAACACACATAGAAGATGCAAATGATTATGTACATTATCTCATTCCAGCACTAAATTCAATTATTGACAAAACTGAGTTCCATTTCTACCTGTTCCACTCTTTCCCAAGTTGATTAAACACTAACCCATTTTAAATTTTAAAAAGGTAGGTCCAATTTTTCACTTGCCATAATCTAAAGTTTATTTTTATTTACTGGGCTCAAGTTTCAAAGTTTTGTTTCTAAATACAAGTCAAAATGTACTGGCCCTACATATTAAGTATATAAGTAAGGAAAGATGCTCAACCAAACCTAAAACTGTATGGAAATACAAAACACAATGGAAATTTAGGGTTCAAACTGTAATGTTGATTCACACAAAATTTCCACAGAGATTGTTAGAAATTCTTCCTGAATCAGAACTACAGAATCACGTTGTGATTGTTCTATTGTCTTTCATACAAACTGTACCTCTTACAGAATTAAAAGAACATTTTTTTTTTAAATCACACCTCAATCTAAAACTATTTTACCTACTATAGTTAAAGCTAATACCTACAATGCGTGGAGATAACAGGAAAAATATTGGGGGAAGGGCTTCTTTCCAGAATCAGACACCATTTTTTTTTATAATCAGTTCTCCTTTTTGTGTGAAAAATAACCCACATAGACAATGGAGAAATATTAAACACACACAAAAACCTCAGGAAAATATGGCTGTAATTCAGGATGGATGAAAATTCATTTTAAAAAAAATGGATTTTTTATTTAAATTAACTGTTTATTTTCAAAAGAAAAGTATTTAAAAGTAAATTTGAAATTATGGCAAACTAATGTTAAAGCCTAAACTTACTAGATTCTTTTAAAATCATGTACATTAAATAAAGAAAATATTAAGCAATACATTTGCTGCCGAATTTTAAAGAAAGTCAAATCACTGAACTGGTGAAAGTAACTAAGCTAAGCATCTGTAACCAAAGTTTGTTGAAGTGCTACAACCAGCTTTTGACAGGAGTAGAGAGAATATATTTTTCTTTTCAGTATATTCAACTAGTTTAGTTCAAAGACTAATTCATACAAAGTTAAGAAACCAAATGTAAGCTTAAAAAGCATAAAAGCTTGTTTTCCTCTTCCAATCTATGAATAAAAACAAGGTGCGAGAAGATGAGATCTACTAATTCTAAAATCTTGAAAGACACAATGCTAGAAATAATCAGTTCAATTTACTAAACACGATAATACCCGTGATTAATAAATTATTTATGTTCAATTCAAAACATGTTTTAATAACTTACTTTTTTTCTTCTGTATCCAAAACATTTAAGACAGTTTGGTTTACTTAAAAACAATTTTAAAATGCTGGTTTTGTGTTTTTTAAATTTTATTCCAATTTCCACCCAATTGCAAGTTGGAACAAATCACAAATTAATCTAGTAAATAATAAATGCATCATTTGTCTTTATCTAACATAATAAAAGGGTAAAAATTAAGAATCTGAATAAATGTATGTTACGCTATATACACTGCTTAAATAAATGTGTATAGATATGGTTATCCTACTTAGCAAAATGAAGTACCAAATTTAGTGTAAAAGCTATATTTAGCTGCATGTCAACTTCTTTTAGGGGTTATTGACTAATGAGATTCAACCTTTCTTCAGGAAAATCAGAAGTACAAATGGAAAAATAGATTAAAATCAATTATTTAAATCAAAAGTTTCCTGTTTGTTGATTTCAAACCATTATTAAAAATGGTGATTGAAATCAGTCCATCCTGCTGTAAACCACAAAAATTGGTAAGGGTACTCTTGGGGTCTCCATAAATTACTTAAACCTTTAGGAAGTGGGCGGGTCCTTAAGTTCGCATGTTTATTTCCAGTGTTACAAAGTATTATAAATGGTCTTGAAAATCACCAAACATGTATTACATAATTTATGGACAGCTGTTCAGGAGCAGGTGTAGTATCTGAAACTACTTTTAACTCATTGTTAAAACTGATCACATTTCACCTTTACTACATCTGTTAAAATAATGCCAAGAATAACAACTAAGGGAAAGAGAGATTATGAGATGGGAAGAAAAATGGATGGTCAGATGAGCTATAATAAGATAGGCAATGGATGAAGCAGAGCAACGCAAAAAGGCTGTTCCACCAAGAACTGTGCTGGAGACTGTGGTATAAAACAGTGGAACTACAGTGAAGCAGGTCAGAGAAAAAAGGCTGATGTTGGACCAGGGGAGGAAACTGACTGGGGAGAGGAAACAGAGAGACTCAGGAGCGAGGGGTACTGCAGAAACAAGATGCTTGGCGTGGTCAAGGGATGAAAGGCTGGTGCAGAGGAAGCTGGGAGGGGAACAGCAAGGGAGGGTCTCCCTGGGGCGGGACAGGTAAGGGGAGACGGTTGGGCAGGAGGCCAGCGCTTGGCACCTCCTGTGCTGGTTCAAATCCCGATGCCGTCACATGTAAGGACGGTCCCGGGCTCCGCCCCCCGGGGCGATGCAGGCCGGTGTCTGCTGGACCGGCTCTGAGTCAACCCCACCTGCCTGCGGGGCGGAGACAGTGACCAGGGGGGCCCCTGATGGGGCCTCCGTCGTGCTGCCAGGCCTGGGGCGCTGCAGCCCCCGCCCCGGGCCCGGGGTCTGCTCCCTCTCTCCCGGAGCCACCACAACCACTGTCCCCGACTCAGGGAGCGAAGCCCCCGCCGCGCCGGGAAGGGCCGGGCGTGGCCCCGCCTGTCTAACAAGGCCCGGGCCCGCCCGGATCGTGTCAGCTACTCACATCCCCCCGACCGCCTTCTGCCAGCCAGCGCTCCGCCGCGGGAAGGGCGGGGCCGAGCCGCGCCGAACCACTCCGCTCCGCGGGCGAGAGGAGGAGACACGAGAGGCCCGGCCCAGGACAGATCGGGCGGCACTGGCTGGGCAAGGCTGCGGGGCGGGAGCTAGGAAGGGGGCCCTGGGCTGAGGGGAGGAGGGAGAAGTGAGGTGGAAGAGTCTCTTGCCCCAAGAACACAGAAGAGTTTGCACAGGCCTTATCTCTTCTTATCTCCCTGGCCCTTCCCCCTTTCTTCGCAGGACTCCCCCGCGCGGAGCAAAGGGCAGCCACCTGAACACACACACACCGGTTTTCCTTTACTGCGGGTGACGCTTTGCCCATTTCATCTCTGGCGCTTGGGTACATGGGGACAGCAGCTGAGGTGGCTCTGTCTGTGCAGGCCAGCAACATCTACTTCGCCCACCCTTTACGGCCCTGTCACAGAGCAAGGGCTGAGTGTAACAGAGTTGAAAGGGGCCTGCAAATAGGTACAGCTGGAAAGGGTTTCACAGAGCTCACAGCCCCACTCCGGCTGCCAGCAGAAGTTATGCTGCCTGCAGGGCTGGCTCAAGGCACCAACCCAGCAAGCAGCTGCTTGGGGCAGCCAAAGGAGTGGGGCGTCAAGTCCGGGTCTTCGGCGGCGGGTCCCTCACTCCCTTTCAGAGCGAAGGATCAGCAGCCGAATTGCCGCCAAAGACTGAAGGGGCGGCAATAGAGATGCAGCTCGCGATCACTGCTTTTTTTTTCTTTCTTTTCGCTGCTAAGGGCAGCAAAAACCCTGGAGCCGGTCCTGGCTGCCTGTGCCTGTCACTCAACACACTAAGGCTGGATTTGCTCTGTTCTTGGATGGGTGACTTTCCAAGCCATACTTTAAATGCTTCCTGTTGACAGTTCAGTGGATGTCACCCTGATTTACTACAGAATCAGTGGCCCTGCATGAGGTTAGAAGGTGCTGTGCTGTCTTTTACATGAAATGTAACACACAGGGCCTCATTATTTGTGGATATTACAATGTTGGCCAAATTGAAAGAGAGATTATTACACTCTGCCACCTAAATTCCCCTTTCTTTTTTCTGTGCTAAGTTATGTGGGTTGCTTGAGATGTTACAAAGCTGCCATTTTACTGGTAGGTCAAATAATTGCTATACAACATATATGGATTGTGAAGTGCTTTAGAACAAGAGATGCAGAGAAGCAACTACAAATTGAACTCCAGTTAGCTCCCACCAGTACAGGCTATTGCACATTACTGGGGATTGCTAGAAGCAGGGGAGTTGATCTGATATGCCAATAGATAAGTGCAGCATAACAAATGCTATATATTCCTAAATGCATCATGGTATTGTAATACATCTCTGACTGCACTCTCAACAATAGAGGTAAATCTCAGGTCTCTATTGTTAGATATGCTTTGCAGTGAGTCATTCCAGTAGCAAACAAGTTAGTTATCACAATGTGTACAAATGGGATGAGGGAGACTCTAGCTTTATTATTTTAATAAACATTAAGTATTTTGTGAATGACTTCCACTTGAGTGCTCTATGATTCATGTTTTATTGCTTAAATTAAAAGCAAAACAGGGGCTATATTGGCCCTTATCCATCATGAGCCAGGTAGTCAAAGGAGAAGCAGTCCTGCATATGAATGCAAAGCAGCTACAATTCACCCAGCAGAGAGCAGTAGTGCTTTTGCCCACTAGCTAGTATAAAATTACAACCCATAGACTAGTGGTCCCCGACCTTTTTCAGATGACGAGCCATAGAGAACCGTGGTGGCAGATGAGCATCCGCCGAAATGCCGCTGACAAGCAACATCATCCAGAGGCGTTGTCTTTTGGTGGCGATGCCTCTGGATGACACTGTTTGTCCGCAACAAGCAGTGTCATCCAGAGGCGTCGCTACTGAAATTTTGGCGGATGCTTGTCTGCCACCCAGTACGCAGGCGCACTTAGACGTCCCGGCGGGCACCATTTTGGGGACCCCTGCCATAGACAGTATCGAGGCTGTCACACATTGGGACTTCAGTGATGAATGTTTGGTTAGTTGTTTTTTTTTTAAAGGCCTTCTTGCACTTGAGAATCTGTACTCGACTTTTAGTGGCACACGAATTATGAAAGATCAGTTGAAGATGAAAGGTTACACTGTGAACTGGATTAAGGAAACTATAAAAGATCACAGAATAAAAGTAATTTATTTAATGTGATGAGAAGTAAAACCATATTAGGATTTTCGTAAGTATGTCAATTACCTGCTGTGCACTTTTGATGTTGAATAAGGCTTTATCCTTCCCAGATTTTCAATAACAGCTTTATAGCACTTTTCATCTGAGGATCTCAAAGTGCTTCACAATTTATAAATTCATTAGGCAGATAAACAGATAAAGTTAATGACTTGCCGAAGGTCACACAACATGTCAGTAGCAGATCCAGGGATAGAAACCAGGGGGGAAATCCTGATCCCATTGAAATCAATGGCAACACTCCCATTAATTCAATGGGTCCAGGATTTCACCCCATGAGTCTGATGACCAATTACCTGGTCTTGCCCCCAGACCAACATTATTAATTTGCTTGCATGCATGAGGTGCACATTTCATTGTTAGACTGAGGCCCCTTGGAAACTCAAGCCATTCCTAATTTCAGAGCTACCTGATACGAGAGGAAAAAATAATTTAGTGTAAAAAAACCTCAACAAATTCTAACATGCACATAACTAATTTGTTCTGTACAAACACAACTAATCAATAATACAGCCATGAACAACAGTCCAACTATGGCAACAATATCCATCAAACCAAATGACTAACGTACAGATTTATTATTTTCTTGGTGGAAGAGAAATAATGTGCTTCCGTGAGAGTACTGGAGAATGTCTCCCACTTTAAAATATCTTGTCTGTAACTTGATATTTAGTTTTGACAGATGCCTGGATTTCACCTTGGTATTTATTTAGCACCAGGAAACCATTATCCTGTGAAAAGATTTTATCCTGTTAATATTATCTTTTAATTATTATTTCTTTTCATGTTGACTTCTTATGCACATGCCTCGGAACATTAGTTCATTCATATCTCCCTTTTATTTCTTATTAATGACTTTAATGTTTAGTGCTAATTAGGATTCGTGTTATTTGTTTTATTGACTACATATGTAACTAATATTTAACTGTTCTATTTTCATATAAATTAGCTTTCAAAATTAAATTAAGAACAAATTTACACTTAGGTGTATTTCTTTCTTTATTGAATTCTGTATGTTTTTTCCCTATATACTGTTTGCCGTTAATCATGCTCATCTGAACTACATCTTTACACAGACACCTTCCACGCTTCTCAAAGCTGAAAGTTTTACTTAGTTCCCAACTTTTTCCAAAAAGTTACCTGGTGAAGGAATATCTCCCACAAATTCTGCTTAGCTATGAAATTCATTGGTTTTAATTTTTCCTTCTGCTCTGCTCCATTCCACAATGGCCTGCATGGCTTTTTTTTTAATCCCTAGAATTATCCACCAGCAGATTTGATAGCATAGAGAGATCGTGGTAATAGTTCCCTCTTTTGGTCTATCACTTGTGGCTATAACAGTGGCATTTCTGACACTACATACAGATCCAGAGGAGGTGGAGCAGCAGCTCTTTTGAACCACTCTAAGAACAGAACCTTCCATGAAGATGCAATTTCATACCTGCTCATACCTGCTGGAAGTTGGTTCTTTTTAGCTTTAGCAAGAGTATGAGAGGTGGTCAATAAATACATTAACCTTGAAAAAGACAGACATTGTTTAACAAACTCCTCGGTTAGGAATTTTTGCAATGAAGTTAACAATTCTCTACATTTCAGTATGTATTTGTACTTTAAGAATTTTGTAATTATGTATTATTCGTATTGCAGTAATGCCTAGGAGTCCCAGTCATGGATCAGGCCCCATTGTGCTAGGCACTGTACAACCACACACTGTACAAAATATGGTCCCTGCTCTAAAGAGCTTACAATCTAAAGCCTCAAACACTTATGCACAAATTAACTTTACTACCATGAGTAGCCCTGTTCAAGTAAGTGGGACTATTCATGGTAGCATAACAACATATGTAAGTGTTTGCAGGATTGAGGCCTAAATTATAATGAGTTCTTTTAATGTATGAAGGGAATAACTTACTGTTTAAGTAGCCCAAAATATATATCCATAGGAAATGGACTATGCAAGGATCACAGACAATGGACTTTTGGATTTCCTCCAGGCTTCAATATTCCTCTCTAAATAGAATTTTCAAGACAAGAGAATTGGGAAACTACAAAGGAAGGCAAGTATAATCTCCAGTTTACACATAAGGAAAGTGAGCTACAAATAAATTAAGCTAATAAGCAATTCAGAGGCAGAGCTGGGAACATAATCTAGGTCTCCTGTCTCCTAGAAGAACTGTATATACTTAGAAATAGAAATATCATGAATAACAGCACTACTGTCTGTAAAGCACTTTGGGATCCTTCAGGAAGGAGGGTGCCAGATACATGCTAAAAACAAGCAAATAGATGGATTGCAACCCAACTTGCGCAGTATTCTGATGTAATTTGTCAAACTGATGCCTCTACCATCCATTCAGTTCTGCTTCTCATGAGACACAGTGCAAGTTGAATAGTTTTGGATCACACTAGTAAAACATGGTAAAGGACTTCATTAATTACAATGTACTTGAAGGCACAGGCATATATCATGGTTGTCATCAATAATCATCAGCCTGTCTATTCTCAAGGTTTGGTCAGTTAAACATGTTTTCAAGTCAGTCATCTAGGAAATCACTCATTTCATACTGTAAATCACAAAAGACACATTAGAAGGAACAGAGAGGAATTATTTTGCTAACTTATGACCCTAACACTGCCAGTGTAGGCATACTCCTGTATTTGCATGGAGCCTCATCAAAGTCATTTCAGATTATATGTCTTGACTTCATCTATTGACTTCAAGGAAGCTTTGTGTAAGCACAGGGGTCTATTTGCATAGATTCACTTGCATGATCTGAAATACCATTGTGATGGGATGCCTGCCCCACACTGGGCTCTAAGGGGTTAATATAGCCCTTGGGAGACTGTGCAGGAGGTGGCCAAAAAGAGAGAGGCTGCGAGGGGCCTATATAAGAAGGGCTTCAGACTCAGGGCACAGCAGCTCCAGTTACTCCCTGGAGCTTGAGGAGGGAGGTGGATTAGCTGCCTTGCAGGCTTATAGCAGCAAGCACCCTGAACAGAGCAGTGCTGCAGTCAGAGACCCTGGGAACTAAAGGCAGCTCCTGGTGAGTTGCAGGGATTTGTAGACTGCGGCCCTGAGGCAAGGGCAAGGAGAATTCTGGGGCTGTGGGAAAGTGGCCTAGGGAAATCTACTGAGGAGTTGGAGAGGGTGCTGCAAGCAGTGGCCATCTACAGAGTCCCTGGGCCAGGATCCAGAATAGTGGATGAGTCTGGGTACTGCCACTCACCGCTGAGGAAGTGGCTGGACTAAGGGACTGTGACATTCCCTGGAAGGAGGGAGCACAGAGTGCAGTACAGGCAGAAGGATGTATCATGAAGAGGACACTGCAGTCTTGGGAGTGATGTGGGTCCCTGGAGCAGAAGTTATGGTTGCAAGACGCCACCAGAAGAGGGCACAATGGCTAGCAAAGCTGATTCCTGGGACATCCAGTGGGAGGTGCTGCAGTGGCGAGTCCCACCCCACCATAACCATCAAAAACAATCTTCTTGTTCCTGCAGATAGAGAAAATGACTAAAATTATGCATTGTAAGAGATAGCACGAGTTATGACCTCCCAAAAATATAAGGATGGCCCTGCCAATATCAAATCCATTCACTCTATCCATCCAACCTCCATATTATAATAGGATATAATTATATCAGTATTACTTTGATTTAATAACAATAGTGTTGGAAGACCAAAATCTTTCTTGGGAGACAACATGCTTTTGAAAGCTTAATGAGTTCTATGAGACATCAACAGCCTCTCAAACTCTCATAGTTTTAAAGTGTGGACCTCTGGGTTTTCAGTTAGGTGCATTAAGAGGGGTTTCAACTTCATTTGAAATATCCAGGTGACTGCGTCTGAGACAGTGGTTTGATCTGTTATGACAAATTCCATAGCCTTCTGACATTTGGAACGATGTATCTCATAAACACTAATCCCTGCTAAAAACTATTCTTCTGTGTCACCATCCCAACAGCCCACAAATTTTGTAATTTGGAGCAACTGGGCAATCTCATAGCAGGTCCAAATTAAGAATTGTTGCAATTGTGTAATTGTTTTCACCCATTATCTCTTTTCCAGCTGGAATTTGTCTAAATTGTGTTACTTTGAATGTCTCCGAAATGTATACACAACACAAAAAACTTCCTGCATCTGCCCTGCTTTCTTTAATTTTTTTTTCTCACCTTTGCTTTCCAAGTTTATTCCCTTCCCCTCCATTCATATCATGGCCTCCCATCAGCCCAACCTTCAGTTGAGTGACAGTATGAAAATATGAAACTATTCTTGGTGGTTAGGCCTTCCTAGAATTAAGAGTAAATGGTTTACCTGTCAGCCTCCAAGTAACATGCCTGCATTAGGAATCCACTGTCAGGAATGACCCTTGGATTAATCAACACTTACTGGATATAGCACCTTATATTCATCCATCAAAACTTCATAGCAGAGCTGGGAGGTACACTAGATAAGCACTGAAACACTCATTTTACATGAAAGAACTAAGTCAGAGACCAGTCAAGTGTATTATCAAAGTCACACAGCAAGCAAGTCTGTGGCAGATCCAGGAACAGAACCTAGGAGTCACGGTTTCCAATTTCATTCTCTGAACACTAGATAATACTGTCACAGTTCAGAGTAACTGCACCTGTACATCCCCTCCGTCATCCAGCAAGGGCATCTACTGTGAGGCTTCTACCTCCCCAGCTGTAACCTCTCTTAGGCAGAGACACTCATCTCTCTTCCTCCTGACCGGGGTAATTCCAGGCTGCACAATTCCCTGACAACACTGAATTCCCCAGCAAGATAGACTGCCTTTTCCTCAGTGGCTATAAACAGTATAATTACGCACAGAGTTAAGTTACAACAGAGCCCTTTCTGGGCAAGCATATTTATTCTAAAGGTAAATACATTACAGAGAAGACATATAAACAATAAAAGAACCTATAAGCATGCTAATTAGCTTATCAGAGAGATCAGAGTAACTCTAACAAGAGATCTGGCCTGTGAATAGTCCTTCAAACCACATGTAGGTGTTTTTCTGGGTTACAAGTTCACAACACCTTTTGCTCAGAACAAGAAGGCTAGAAGGAGGTTACTAGTGGAGTTCCTCAAGGATCAGTTTTGGGACCAGTCTTATTTAACCTTTTTATTACTGACCTTGGCACAAAGAGCGGGAATGTGCTAATAAAGTTTGTGGATGACACAAAGCTGGGAGGTATTGCTAACACAGAGAAGGACCGGGATATCATACAGGAAGATCTGGATGACCTTGTAAACTGGAGTAATAGTAATAGGATGAAATTTAATAGTGAAAAGTGCAAGGTCATGCACTTAGGATAATAATAAGAATTTAGATATACCATTGGGGACACATCATTGGAAAGGCCAGACAGAGGAGGAAAAGTCCTTGGAGTATTGGTTGATCACAGGATGATTATGAGCCGCGCATAGCGTATGGCCGTTACAAAAGCAAATCGGTTTTAGGACTGCCATCCGGCGAGGTAGTTCGCAGCATTAAGATAAGGAGGCTGTTCAGTACCCGTATATAAGGCACTGTGGAACCTCATCTCTGAACTACTGTTGCAGTTCGGCTTCCAGTTTAAGAAAGGAGAATTCCAATTTGGGAACAGGGTTCAGAGACGGGCTAACTAGACGCATCCGAGGCATATGGAAAACCTGCTTAGGCAGGAGACTCAAAGAGCTTGGCTTGTTAGCCTAGCCAAACGAGGCTGCAGGGGGATATCTGGCTCTTATAAATAAGTCAGGGATAACATAGGAGGGAAGGAATTATTTAAGCTTAGTACCAAGTAGACACAAGAAAAAATGGGTACAACTGGACATAGGAAGTTTAGACTTGGAAATTAGACCAAGGTTTCAACCACTTAAGGAGTGAAGTTCTGAACAGCCTTCCAAGGGAGTAGTGGGGCAAAAAGCACATATCTGGCTTAAGACTAAGCTTGATTAAGTTTTAGGAAGGATGGTAATGATGATGATAGTTAATTTTGGCAATTGATCTTTGATTATCAGTCAGATAAAGTCGCTCGCCAATGTGTGTGATGGGAGATGTTGGATGGGAGGGATCTGAAGTTACTGCAGAGAATCTTCCTGAGTGGTGTGCTGGTGAGTCTTTCCACTGCTCAGGGTTTAGCTGATTGCCATAGTTGGGGTCGGGAAGGAATTCCTCCAGGGCAGATTGGCAGAAGCCCTGGAGGTTTTTCGCCTTCCTCTGCAGCATGTGGCATGGGTCACTTGCTGGTGGATTCTCTGCAGCTTGAGGTCTTCAAACCACAATTCAAAGACTTCAATAACTCAGACATAGATTAGGGGTTTGTTATAGAAGTGGATGGGTAGGGTTCTGTGGCCTGCTTTGTGCAGGAGGTCAGACTAGATGATCATATTGGTCCCTTCTGACCTATGAGTCTATAAGAAGTTTAGTTCCTCTTTTATACAGCCTAGGTCTTTGATCTGGGAATAGGTAATTCATAGACCAGTGGTTCTCAAACTGTTGGTTGGGAACCCGCAGTAGGTTGAGACCCCATTTTAATGGCGTCACCAGTCCTGGCATTAGACTTGCTGGGGCCCAGGACTGAAGCCTGAGCCCGAGCCTGATGGCTTCAGCCCCGTGTGGCAGAGCTCAGGTTACAGGTCCCCCACTCAGGGCAGTGGGGCTCGGGCTTCGTGGCCCCCCCCGCCCCCCCTCGGGTGGTGGGGCTTCGCAGGCTCAGGCTTCGGCCCCCTCCACCGAAGGTAGTGGGACTCAGGTGGGCTCAGGCTTCAGTCCCTCCTCCTGCGATTGTGTAGTAATTTTTATTGTCAGAAGAGGGTCACAGAACAATGAAGTTTGAGAACCCCCATCATAGACAGTGGGTTTCGCCACAGGACGTGGCTTCAAAAGTTTGGGTCCAGGAGTGGAAATTTGTATTCCCTAGGAAATCCACTCAACCAAAAGTTCATTCTTGTCTGGCCTATTGTTTAAAAGAGTCCTAACATAACATTTGAAAAGTGTTATTAAAAAGTTCATAGCATTTCCTGTGGTTTATACTAGGCATGTCTTCCCCTTAAAGAAGTTACATACGATTCCACAATAAAACATAAACATTTCCCTTTTAATACATGAACTCCTATGATTCTTAAACATAATCCAATAAGGTTTGTCCAGGATATTGCAGGAAATTGTCATATCTGTCACAACCACTACCAGATTGCAGTACAAAAACTGGAAATGGAGTGATTTCAACAGACTTTATCATGCCCCTGAAACAGGTGCAGATCTCCTTTATATAGGAAGGGGTCTAGTTAGCTGAAAAGCCTCATTCCCTTTCCTATGGACACAGAGGAAGGTGCTTTTCAGATATTTGTGTGGAATACTTGGGAATGGCCCTTTTTAAATTATGAGGTGTAAGAAACATTCACAGGCTCAGGAGTTGTGTGTCCTTGAGCTCTATCAAAGGGAATTTATTGTAAAATTATCATAAATCTAGATTCTGGTATCAGATTTTTCATACAGAGAACTATGTATAAAACAGATGAAACATCTGTATAGTAAATAAATATGCTATAAGTAATATAGGGGATAAAATAGCTTTTAAGGCAATATGAAGAAACAACGGATTTTTAGATTACAATAGGATATTTTTTCCGTAAAGCTTTTTCATAGCACATCATTACATGAATTTTCAAAGAAGCTTTAATTAAGCTTTTAGTGAGCAACATCTTGGAAAACCATGCTACTTTAATCTCTTTGATTCTGAAAGCTTTTATCTATTACGTGGTGACATGATTGAGATCAGAAACCTATTTCTATGGCGTATAGAAAATGTAAAATTATTGATTTCTATAATCCAGCCAGGCAGAAGAAGATCTGTTTTATATAGCTCAGAAGCTGCTGTAGATTTCATACCTTAGTATTGCACACAGCTACCGGAAATGCATCGTTTGGATGCTTCTCAAAGACATCATTACTCTTCTCATAGTCTCATCTTTACTTACAAGTAGCCTAAATCTGCCTCCCTTGTTGACATTCATCTAGCCTGAAATTCTCTATTTTTAAAACAATACAGCTTGATAGCACTACCTACCATTTTATGGCTTCGGGTTAGACCTCATTCTTCTTTTGAAAACTGCACTATTTCAACAAAATTTAGAATATGCAAATCTCAGCTATGGTTTATCTAAAACAGAACTATAACCCCTTTAGATTCCCTAAGATTAAGTCTCTGCTAAAGCCCCTGAGGAGACCATCTGATGAAGACAGAGTCATAAGATTTGATTTATTGCTCTACACTGTGTGACAAAGTTCCTCCTCTACCTTGGTGGGTCCTGTGCTTATTGGCAGATTTGCTCACCTCAGTGATCTTCCCCACAGTCTGGATCAACTCCTCCTGTGTCTGATCAGGAGTTGGGAGATCTGGGGGGAACCCGGGACCGCCCTCTACTCCGGGTTCCAGCCTAGGGCTCTGTAGATTGCAGCTGTCTATAGTGCCTCCTGTAACAGCTGCATGACAGCTACAACTCCCTGGGCTACTTCCCCATGGCCTCCTCCAAACACCTTCTTTATCCTCACCACAG